>NW_007075538.1:39700-49505 GCF_000164805.1 Carlito syrichta
CCACCGCAGCCTCAGCCTGCTGGGCTCTGGTGATCCTTCTGCCTCAGCCTTCCAAGTAGCAGGAACTAGAGGCACACGCCACCACGCCCAACTAATTTTTGATTTATTGTAGAGCTGAGGTCTTGCTAAGTTGCCCAGGCGGGTCTCAAATCCGCAGGCTCAGGGAATCCACTCACCTCAGCCTCCCAAGGCATGGGATTACAGGCTGAGCCACTGAGACCGGCTTCTATAGTAAATTAAAGTTAGCCAGGTACCAGTGCCACTGCACTCCAGCCTGGGTGATAGAGTGAGATTCTGACTCAAAAAATAAATAAATAAGCAACTTGGCGAGACCCTTCAGTCCCTGCCTCTCTCAGGCTTGAAGTCCAAGCCTGTGTCAGGTGATCACTCTCAACCACATTATCTACTATAAATCATCTGACAGCTTTAAAGAGGCACTCACAGCCGGGCTCTGTGGCTCAGCCTGTAATCCCAGCACTTTGGGAGGCTGAGGTGAGGGGATTGCCTGAGCCCGCGGGTTCAAGACCCGCCTGGGCAACTTGGCGAGACCTCATCTCTACAATAAATCAAAAATTAGCCGGGGATGGTAGCTACTTGCAAGGCTGAGGCAGAAGGATCGCGGAGCCCAGCAAGTCGAGGCTGTGGTGGCCGGGAGCGGCCACTGCACTCCAGTCTGGGTGACAGAGTGAGACTCCAACTCAAAAAAAAATTAAAATTAAAAATAAAATAAAATAAAGAGGCATTCACTTTAAAACACTTAAAAAACCTGGAAATCCAAGCTGATTCGTTTTCTTATGGATTTCTCTGGAGGAAGAAATGGTATACAAACTGAGCAAATAATCTGAATTTCTGCTTGGGCTCAGCTATGCAATGGGATGAGTGTTTAACTTCTGACTGTTGAACACTTGCGATTATTTCACTCTCTTGCCAATTTTCCACAAAACGTTGTTTCTGAACAGTGGAAGCCAGTCAGCCATGACTTGGACCAGTCAGCATCTTTCTTGGAGACGTACAGAGAGAAGGCTCAAGAGCATACCTTAGGCTGAGGCGGAAGGATCACCGGAGCCCAGCAAGTCGAGGCTGCGGTAGCCAGGAGCATGCCCCTGCCCTTCAGCCTGGGTGACAGAGTGAGACTCCAACTCAAAAAAAAAAAGCACACCTTATAGAGATCAGCTACTGTCCAGGTTCAAAACCTGGCTCCTCCATTTCAAAGGGATAAAAACAACATCTGGTCTCTCAAGACTGAAACCCACGTGCATGCCACACAAGAATGCCCTTCGCAGTGCATGTGCACAGTGAACGCCAGCGGTTTCACTACACCCAGCTCCCAGTTTCGCAGGGGACTCACCGGTGCATATGGGGGGCTGTACTCTCTGTACTTGCGGTGGCCCTTCTCACTGGGGCTGAAATCTGAGTCATCAGAGAAGTCAGAGAAGTCATCACTGGAAGAAGCATGGCGCTGCAATGACAGGGAAGAGGACTCAGCAACTGTGCTGCAGCAGCTGGGGACAGACGCTGCTGGATGTGCCGCAGGGCCCCATAAGCCACTTGAAACACCTCACCCCGGGGCATGAAGTGGCAATGGAGCATAAGCTACCAACTCTTTTAAAAAACGGTCAACATGAGGCAGGCAAAATGATTAAGAGTGCCCTCAAGGGCTGACAGGACAAGCCAGGTCTTGGGATCTAGGCCAGGCTTGAGGCCAGGCGGCAGCAGCCCCAGGGAACTTTCCTGGACCTACTTTGTGTTTAGATTTTCTCCTCTTCTTCGACCTCCTCTTCTCCTTCTCCCGCTCTTTCTTCCGCTTCCGCTTCAGCCTCCTGTGAGACTTCTCCTCATCCGAGTCGCTATGGTGCTTCTCGCCCTTTTCCTTCCGGCTTCTCTCGGGCCCTCCGGAAATGTCCTGGGTCTCCTCGGCCCCATCATCCTCCAGCTCGCCTTCCTCCAACTCACCATCTTCCCTACAAGCCAACCCCAAAACCACCATGAATACAGGGTTGAGAGGATATCTCGAAGGTTCTGAGCTGGCCGAGGATGCCAGGAACAGAGGCCTAACCGCTGTGGAGTGGAGAGAGGCCCTGGGAGGACGCAGGGCTGCTGCCTCTTAACCCAGCCCTCATCCTCACCTAAAAGGACTGTGCCTGCTCTAATCTAACCTGGCTGGGGGTGGGAGAAGTTCAAGGTACTATCACTACTTCTGGGACAAATCTATGCCAGGATTCCCCAAAAGGACTAACGTTCTTAGAAAAAGAAATCAACGAGGTTCCATGGTCACAAGAGTCGCAGAAAAAGCCCCATTTCTGGGACTCACAAAGTTTGGGACTAAAATCCACATGAATGCCATGCAATGAAGCCCCGCATAGGAACAGGTGCCCAATAAACACTGGCAGAAGAGCTGCTGAGAAGCCCTGTGGTCCAGAAACCCTACAGCTCTGCTGGGACCTTTTCTGAAACTCACTTGACCACAGAAGCACGCTCTCCCAGGGGATACCAACCAGCATCCCCCCCAGAGGCCCAGGGTCTCACGCTCAGTCCCAGCCCCCTGTGAGCTGGGCGTCAGTTCCACCTAAGGTCGAGGTGGTGGCTGTGGACAGTGGAAAGAGGGCAGTGGTCCTGAACCAGGGGCTTCCTGGGCCCCACTCACAGGCAGGCCAGGGCTGTAGCCTGAGCACACTGAAGGTGCCTTACAAAAGCCCCGTGAGAACCACTGGCGAGCAGGCTCTGAGCCCCAGGTCTGACCCACCCTGTCAGTTCCATTGGGCGGGAGGATGCTGAGCATCTTGAGGAGAGGGAAGAGTCCCAGACCATCCTGCGCCCCCCTGAGGCCCTCACATGATGGCTGAGCCTTTCTCTCCCTCCTCTAGCTCGCCTCACCTCTAGGTAGCCTCTGGCTCCCCATCCTTTTCCTGACTTTATCAACTACTCCAGTCATCCCAGTCCCCAGTACCTTGAAAACTAAAAATGTTTTCCAAACATGACAGCGACTGTCAATCTGACACTCTATACTCTGCGGGTAGGGTGGGGTAGTGGTGAAAGGAGAAAGAATTAAGAATGGAGGAGCTGAAAAAAGCATCTGGTGTTTAAGCCAAACCCACAGACACAGTTCTCACAAGTACAGAAGGTGGTAAATAAAAAAATACATATATTTAAATTGGAACCTCATTCTGTTGCCCAGGCTGGAGTGCAGTGGCATGGATCAGACTCACCACAGTCTCAACCTGCTGGGTTCAGGTGAACCTCACGCCTCAGTCTCCCAAGTAGCTGGGACTGCAAATGCACGCCAACACATCCGGCTAATTTTTTTTTATTTTTGTAGAGATGAGGGCTTGCTATATTGCCTAGGCTGTTCTCAAACTCCTGGGCTCAAGCAACCCTCTCACCTCAGTCTCCCAAAGTGCTGGAATTACAGGCATGCCACCGCACCTAGTGAAAAAAATTTTTAACTTAAAAAAACTCCCAAAGTTCATCATGAATGACCACAGAAAAGTTTGTGTGAGAGCATTAACATTCCTTCCATCTCAATTAACTAGGACACAAAAGAGAAGAAAGATAACGTTAAGGGCACTGTAATGAGCTCAGGACCCAAAAGACTAACCACAAAGGGAGCTGATCGAAGCAGAAAGGGAAAGGCTGGCGCTGCTCAGACTGGCTGTGCACGGCCCAGGAGCCCCAAAGCCTCTAACACAAATCGCAGTGGCTCAGAGGGCCCTCCACAGTCCTTTTACTCACATCACTTCCTTTGTCCTCCTTGGGTCAGCTCCCCAAACATCAAGGAGTCCCTCAGAGGGGCTTTTCTATTAACTTCCATTCCCAACTCGAGGGGACAGTCTGGCTTAAAACCCAAGTGGCCTGGCCCCACAGATACCCCAGGGTAGAGGTCAATGGCAGCTCTCGAGACAATGCAGGACAGGAAATTCCTTCTGTGGTTTCTTTTTTTTTGAGTTGGAGTCTCACTCTGTCGCCCAGACTGGAGTGCAGTGGCCGCTCCCGGCCACCACAGCCTCGACCTGCTGGGCTCCAGCGATCCTTCCGCCTCAGCCTTCCAAGTAGCTGGAATTACAGGCGCGCGCTACCTCGCCCGGGTAATTTTTGATTTATTGTAGAGATGAGGTCTCAAACCTGCGGGCTCAGGCAATTCACTCACCTCAGCCTCCCAAAGGCGCGGGATTACAGGCTGAGCCACCGAGCCCGGTTCTTTCTGTGGTTTCAATGAAAACAATATGGAGAGGCGACTCATGTGCACCTGGGGTTGTTTTTTGGATGAGCACACTTTGGGAGGGGGGAGCAGGTGGCATTCCTGACATAAAGGCACCTTTCAGCCTGGGTGCAGCCCATAAGGCAGCAATGGAGCACAGCCCTCATTGAACACCTCACCCACTGAACAGGCCACTGACTGGGGAAACTGGTTCTGTCCCAAAGGAGAAGTTGTTATTCAGTGACAAAGCAAGTTTCCTGTCACCCAGAGTGTGTTGACACTGGAGGTGGTGACTGGAGTAAACCTGACTATATCCCCATGGGAATACTGGGGGCGGGCCAGGGCCATACATCAAGAGAAACCCAGGAGAGACAACAGAGAGACTGGGTGAGGAAGGCCAGGGACAGACTGGAGACAACAGGCTGGCGTTCCACGGAGAAAAGCTCTGACGAGCATCATTCTCGACACACTAGTATGGAAGGGAAAGGATTGAGAGGGCCACAATCACCATTCAGGCCTCAGATGCTTCTGAGCACCTCCTTTTCTGCATTTTCCTTGTATAAAAGATTCACGTGACAAGAAACTCAGTCCAGCCTCCATAACACACAGGGTGGGGTCAACGGAGCCAGAACCAGAGGCAGCCTCAGACACCCCTCGTCTGTGCCCGATACTGCGCAGGGCAGGCAAGGGTCACACTCAGGGGCAGCTGAGGCCTCCATCCCTATCCTGATGCCACCCATTGGCTCAGACAAAGGTGCAGGCTGTTCCATATCTAACATCTGGAGACAGGGGACAAAAGACCATCCAAGGAACTCCAAAAGCCTTAACCATCATCCAGGATGGTTCTAAAAAGGACTTACCAAGATAGGGAAATTGGGCATTCAAATCCACTCCAAAAGACAGCCAAAGAGGGATTCTTCATACCATCAGTAATAACAATCCTAGCCATACCTGGACTTGGTGAGAATCAACCACACAACTTTTTACAAAACAGGCAGTGACTGGTTGGAACTTTGTTTTCCCATAGTTGGGAGAGGCTGAAAAATAAACAGGACTTCTTTTTTAACAAATTGCTGGCCAGGTGCGGCGGTTCACGCCTGTAATCCCAGCACTTTTGGAGGCCAAGGTGAGGGGATTGCCTGCGTCCACAAGTTTGAGAACAGCATGGACAACTTGGTGAAGCCTCATCTCTACAATAAATCAGAAAATTAGCCGGCGTGGTAGTGCGCACCTATAGTTCCCGCTACTTGGAAGGCTAAGGATTGCCTGAGCCCAGTAGGTCAATGCTGGGGTGGTTGTGAGCTTGCCACTGCACCCCAGTCTGGGCTACAGAGTGAGGCTCCAACTCAAAAAAAAAAAAAAAATGAGCCAGGCTCGGTGGCTTAGCCTGTAATCCCGCGTCTTGGCAGGCTGAGGTGAGTGGATTGCCTGAGCCCGCGGGTTCGCGACCCGCCTGAGCAACTTGGTGAGACCTCATCTCTACAATAAATCAAAAAACTAGCCAGGTGTGATAGCATGCACCTGTAGTTCCAGCTACCTAGAAGACTGAGGCGGAAGGATCGCCGGAGCCCAGCAGGTCGAGGCTGCGGTGGCCGGGAGCGGCCACTGCACTCCAGTCTGGGTGACAGAGTGAGACTCCAACTCAAAAAAAAAACCAAACCAAACCAAACCAAACAAAAATGCTAAGCTGGGCATGGTGGCTTACACTTGTAATCCCAGCATTTTGGGAGGTGTAGGAGAGAGGATTGCCTGAGTCCAGGAGTTCAACACCAGCCTGGGCAAAGTGGCAAAACCTCGTCTCTACCAAAAAAAAAAATTAGCTGGGTGTGGTGGCGTGCACCTGTAGTTCCAGCCACTTGGAAGGTTGAGGTGGAAGGATCTGAGTCCAGCAGGTCAAGACTGCAGTGGCCGTGAGCATGCCACTGCACTCCAGTCTGGACGACAGAGTGAGACTCTGACTCAAAAAAAAAAAATTGCTGGTGACCTTTGAAGGCACGCTGGATGTGACACTGGTCCAGTCACTGCATTCTCAGTGCTATCTGCCCATGTCATGCTCTCAAGCCCCGCAGAGCCCTGGGCTTAAACCTCTGCCGATGGTCACCTGAGGGGGGCCCTCCCACACACTGGAGATGTCCCCCAGCTAAATGTCCTGCTTGAATATGAGGTCTGACTATACTCTTCAGACTCTGTTTGGTAGAAAGAAAAGAGAAAGAATGCCAGGCCGACCGGGAGAGCACAGGGATCCTGTGGGCTATCAGCATGAGGACAAAGGCAGTCTCCACGACTCGGCATCATGTTGAACCAGCGCCACTTAACAGACTGCCAGCAAAATCCATGTCAGAGTGGGATTAAATACCGAGGGAGTACGCTTAATAGACCATGACATAATCCCCCAAGAAAAGTGGGGGAAGCCCCACTGCGCTAATCATTTCAATCTAGACCTGCCAAACCCTCTTGAGACAAGCAAGCAAGGGAAAAGTCTGCTGCAGCGGCCTGCACAGGGACCACACCATCCCCAGAGCCTGGACGGCAGTGCCCAGCACAGCTGCACCTGGGTCAGCAGCCAGAACGCTTGGGAGCAGGAAACCAACCACCCTGGGAGGCTGACTGGGAACTGGCCCCCCGGAGGAAATGGGAAGAGGCCAACACATTGCCGGAGTCAGTTCTGCCTCATACCTCCTACACGAAGCTTTCAGGGCATTGGAGCTTCCATTCCAGAGCTGGCTACTCTTCCTCTTGGGGTCAAAGAATAGGTCCAGCTGCCCATTCTCCAGCATGCCTACTAGGCCACCTCACAAGCCTGCCCAGAGACATGCTGGGTCATTGTATCCCAGGAGCTTGGCAAAAAAAGTACTTAGTAAAGATACTCCACTTCCAAAGTAGGCTGGCCTCACCCACCCACTGTAGACCTAGACATCGCGCTTCTTTGTGCAGACTAAGGAACTCAACCAGCTCTGCCTCTTGCCCAGCGTGTGCTCTGCCATGCAACCTGAGCCTTGGTTTCTCATCTGTAGAATGCGATAACAGTATCTATCTCAAGGGATGTAATGGTTAAATAAAATAATAAGGGTTAGCCGGGCTCGGTTGGCTCAGCCTGTAATTCCGCGCCTTTGGGAGGCTGAGATGAGTGGATTGCCTGAGACCGCGGGTTCGAGACCCACCTGGGCAACTTGGAGAGACCTCATCTCTACAATAAATCAAAATGAGCTGGGCGTGGTAGTGCACGCCTGTAGTTCCAGCTATTCGGAAAGCTGAGACAGAAGGATCGCCGGAGCCCAGCAGGCAGAGGCTGTGGTGGCTGGGAGCGGCCACTGCACTCCAGTCTGGGTGACAGAGACTCCAACTCAAAAAAAAAAAAGGTAAATAAATAAAAAATAATAATAATAAGGGCAATGCCCTTGACAGGAGGGGCAGGCCCAGAGTAACAGAGAAATAGCAGGTACTGGTCTTAAGAACCAGCCAGCCTGAGTCTATACGTGGATAACCCTAAGCTGGTGAGAATGCTCATTGGGGGGTAACAGCCACCTCCCCTTGGGAGACACTGCTGACTGCTGGTCAAGAAATTTCTGCTTCACTTCGTCTCGACCACCATGCACTAGCCTCTCCCAACCAATCATGCTGTCCAAACTGACAGGTGACATCTCCCTTTCCTCAGCTCTGACCTGGGCAGTACCAGAAAGCAACCACATAGCTGACCAGGAGAAAAGGCCCAGGGAGAGCTGAGCCCTGGGAAGAAACGAAGGTCCCTTAGAACATGAAGACTGAGGCCGGGCTCGGTGGCTCAGCCTGTAATCCCAGCGCTTTGGGAGGCCGAGGTGAGTGGATTGCCTGAGCCCGCAGGTTCAAGACCTGCCTGGGCAACTTGACGAGACCTCATCTCTACAATAAATCAAAAAATCAGCCAGGCGTGGTAGCCTGTAATTCCGGCTACTTGGAAGGCTGAGGCGGAAGGATTGTTGGAGCCCAGCAGGTCGAGGCAGTGGCCGGGAGCAGCCACTGCACTCCAGTCTAGGTAACAGAGTGAGACTCCAACTCAAAAAAAAAAAAAAGAACATGAAGACTGGCATGGATCAGGGCAACTTGCTAGATGGGGGATTGGACAGAAGCTGAAAGGAACCCAGGGTTGGCGGATCTACCGGCTTATAAGGGGAAAAAAAAAAGAGGCAAAATATAACAAAAAAGATGGAAATTCGTGGGAGCAACAGCTATTACCTGAAGATCATGAGAGCCCTTGACAAGAGGCAGCTAGATTAATGTGAAGGTCAGGGTTATGATCATTAGCTGCCCAGACTCTCAACAAATTGCCTGGGTAGGCTCTGAATGACCCATTAACCAGGGACAAAATCACAAAAATTACAAGGAGGCTCCACCTCTTCAAACGTTTAACGACCAGCCTAAACGCGGAAGTCAGGATCCCCAAATCCGACCCTGTGGTAAAGTCGTTCACTAGGAGTGAAAGCACACGGCTTTTCCTTTAGAAAACCAGCTCAGGGCTCGTGCCTAAGAAAGGCCCCCAAGACCTTCTCTTGATTTAGGACGTGGTGAAGCAGCCACGGGGGAGACACCTCACTGAGGGTTTTTCAGAGCCAGGAAATTCTTGAAATAAACCTCGGGGTCTTGCACATGTTTTGCAGTGTCCTTACTACCTAGGCTCATCAACCAGAAACCAATAGCAAATGTTTCTGTCTCCCCTGCCCTCAGCATTCTCAGGTGTGGTCACAACCTGCTCTGTGACATCACACCATCTCCACAATAACATGTCCATGGTATAGCAACCACCCAAGCAGCAGGCACAAGCCCACCACGGGAGAAGAGAAGTCCAACCACCAACACCCACACCCAACACGAACAAGACGGTGTGCCCAGTACTAGCCCCGGATACGCACACACCTGCTGGCAGAGGTCAGCATGGGGAACCCGGAGCACTGGGAACCTGGTCTGGATATCTGAACTATTAGGTAATTGTTAATTTTTTTTTTTTTTTTTTTTGAGTCGGAGTCTCATTCTGTCGCCCAGACTGGAGTGCAGTGGCCGCTCCCGGCCACCGCAGCCTCGACCTGCTGGGCTCCAGCTATCCTTCCACCTCAGCCTTCCAAGTAGCCGGAATTGCAGGCATGCGCTACCACACCTGGCTGATTTTTTGATTTATTGTAGAGATGAGGTCTCGCTGCCCAGGCAGGTCTCGAACCCGCGGGCTCAGGCAATCCACTCACCTCAGTCTCCCAAAGGCGCGGGATTACAGGGTGAGCCACCGAGCCCGGCGGTAATTGTTAATTTTGTAAGGAATGATGGTTTTGTGACTATGTTTTAAAAAATCCTCAAGTCAGAGATTCATACTGAAGAATTTACAGATGAAATGAGAGGAGATCTGTGATTTTCTTAAAAACAGGCAAGAGACAGGGGAATAGCGGAATGAACCAAAACTAGCCAAACGTTATTTACTGTTGAAACTAGGTTATGGCTATATAGTCCAGCTCACTGAACTATTTTCTCCCGTGTGTTAGAAAACGCCCATAATAAAAAGTTTAGAGATCATTTTTTTTTTTTGAGTTGGAGTCTCACTCTGTCGCCCAGACTGGAGTGCAGTGGCCGCTCCCAGTCACCGCAGCC
>NW_007075538.1:49525-51527 GCF_000164805.1 Carlito syrichta
AAGTAGCCGGAACTACAGGCGTGTGCTACCATGCCTGGCTAATTTTTGATTTATTGTAGAGATGAGGTCTCGCGAAGTTGCCTAGGCAGGTCTCGAACCGGCGGGCTCAGGCAATCCACTCACCTCAGCCTCCCAAAGTGTGGGACTACAGGCTGAGCCACTGAGCCCGTCTAGAACTTTTTTTTTTTTGAGTCGGAGTCTCACTCTGTCGCCCAGACTGGAGTGCAGTGGCCTCTACCAGCCACCACAGCCTTGACCTGCTGGGCTCCGGCAATCCTTCCGCCTCCGCCTTCCGAGCAGCCGGAATTATAGACGTGTGCTCCCACACCTGGCTGATTTTTTGATCTTATTGTAGAGATGAGGTCTCGCTGCCCAGGCAGGTCTCGAACCCGCGGGCTCAGGCTGAGCCACCGAGCCCGACTGAAAACTTTTTTCCTCAAGAAAAAAAAGTCCTGTGGGTGAGACCAGGTGAATGGGGAGGGTGGGGCATGGAGATCATGCCATTTTAGGTCAAAAACTGCTGAACATTCAGCACGATCTGGGCAGGTGCACGGATGAAGCGCCCACCATGAAATGGGCAAATGTGTTGAAACTCTCCAAAAAAACTCACTGAAGTCCAGGAGCGGTGGTTCACACCTGTAATCCTAGCACTTTGAGAGGCAGAGGTGAGAGGATTCTCTGAGCCCGAGGGTCCAAGACCAGCCTGAGCAACATGATGAGACCTTGTCTCTACTATAAATAAAAAAATTAGCCAGGCTGGTGGCGCACGCCTACAATTTCAGCTATTTGGAGGGCTAAGGCAGAAAAATCATCGGAGCCCAGTGGGCCAAGACTGCGGTGGCCGTGAGCACTCCATTCCAGCCTGGGCAACACAGTGAGACTCTGACTCAAAAAATAATAACAGTAACATTCACTGAAGCCGAACGGAGTGCTAGCTGGTACACTGATGCTGAGGGGGTTCCTAGAACACGTACCTAGCGGGGAAGCCTGTCCTACAAGGGGCCTGCTCTCCAAAAAAAAATTATGGGGTCATCTTCCCACATAAAGCAGATGAAATTAAACGGTATTCCAATAAATGCCAAAACAAGGTCCTAAGACACTGGCAAGTTCCTCAAACACTCCACACCCCGTTTTTCTCTTTTCTCAACTGTGAAGCAAAGGTAACCACAAAGGCTCTGGCAATGGCGTCACAGGAAGAATTCCATGAGAAAAAGGTCAATCAAGAGCTTGGCATTAACCTAGCCCACAATAAATGCTTAGAATAAAAATGACTGGGGGGAGGGGAAAGGAGATGGGATTAACGGTAGTAATATCTGTCTGGGGATGGGGAAACACCCCTTATCAACAAGGGTCCTGAACGAAGCATATGTGTATACCTAACCCTTAACTGTACCCCACAATATCAAAATAAAAAATAATGCCAGGCTTGGTGGCTCAGCCTTTAATACCGCGCCTTGGGAGGTTGAGGTGAGTGGATTGCCTGAGCCCACGGATTCGGGACCCGCTTGGGCAACTTGGTGAGACCTCATCTCTACAATAAATCAAAAAATTAACCGGGTGTGGTAGCGCGCGCCTGTAGTTCCAGCTACTTGGAAGGCTGAGGCGGAAGGATCTCCAGAGCCCAGCAGGTCAAGGCTGTGGTGGCTGGGAGCAGCCACTGCACTACAGTCTGGGCAACAGAGGGAGACTCCAACTCAAAAATAAAAATAAAAAATATTGATATAAAAAAATGACTGAAATGGCAGGACCCAAGGCCAATACAGTCCTTCTAATATCAAATGAAGGGAATAGTAGCACACAAAAGTCTGAACAAAGACAAAGAGGCAGCCGGGCTCAGTGGCTCAGCCTGTAATCTTGCGCCTTTGGGAGGCTGAGGTGAGTGGATTGCCTGAGCCCGCAGGTTTGAGACTCGTCTGGGCAGCGAGACCTCATCTCTACAATAAATCAAAAAATCAGCTGGGCGTGGTAGTGCATGCCTGTAATTCCAGGTACCCGGAAGGCT
>NW_007075538.1:51547-60784 GCF_000164805.1 Carlito syrichta
AAAAAAAAAAAAAAAAGACAAAGAGGCATACAGAAAGTTCTAAGGAATTCGGGCCAAAAAAAAAAAAAGGCCACTGCCTTACTAGATTCTGGTGAGGCCATACACTCTTGGAGCTATGGCCACCACCATATTTCCTGGTTTTGGCCCCCTCCTCTACCTTGAGGAGGTGAATCTCCTCTTTCTCTCTAATTTACCTTCTAAATAAACTTTTTTTTAGTCGGTATCTCACTCTGTCACCTAGGCTGGAGTGCAGTGGCATGCTCACGGCCACCGTGGCCTTGACCTGCTGGGCTCAGACGATCCTTCTGCCTCGGCTTTCCAAGTAACTGGAACTACAGGAATGCACCACCATGCCCAGCTAATTTTTTGCCTTACTGTAGAGCCAACGTCTCATCAAGTTGCCCAGGCTGGTCTGAAACCCACAGGCTCAGGCAATCCTCTCACCTTGGCCTCCTAAAGTGCCAGGGTTATAGGTGTGAGCCACAGCGCCCAGCCTAAACTACATTTTCTAATCTTAAAAAAAAAATAGGACTCATCCCAACACGAACAGAAAGCAGCGCATACACAAGGGAGGGGAATTTCAACGTCCCCAACATGAAAAGGCACGCCTTCTCCCCAAGAGTCCTTGCTGGCGTTTGTCCCAGTACATAAGCCTCTTCAGCAGAACACTCTGTAGAGCTTTACACAGGCTGACCATGAAGAAACCCAGCCTGCCAGAGGAGCCTCGCACAAACAAAGATGCCATTTTCTCTGCCTGAGTAGCTATTCTTTTCCTCCCACGAGGTCTGCAAACAGCATGCACTTTCCGGCAAAAGCATCTCTCTTTTAGACTAAGTCTCTCATGGCACATGGACCTCTGGAATTTGCTTCTCGCCAGTAAAGAGCTTCCTAGCCACTCACACACTAACTGAGCTTCGGATGGCTTAAAGCTGCTACTTCTCACCCCAGGAGGACCAACTTTTCTTACTCCAGATAGGAAAGTTCATCATTTAATTTATGAATCCTGGGCATCAAAAAATTAGGCAAATGTGGAGGCGCATGCCTGTGGTTCTAGCTACTTGGAAGGATCACCTGAGCCCAGACAGAGTGAGATTCCGACTCAAAAACAAACAAACAAAAAACGTGATGAACAAGGGATTCTCCTTTTTATCATTTTTAGAAAGAATCAATTTGGTTCCATTCAACATACATTCAACCCAAGTATTAACATTTTCCTCTAAAAAGAGACCAGGGCCTGGGATTCTTGGGATTTGCTCATACACCACTAAAGTATTTCTTGTACAGAATTATAATTATCTGAATACAACCTATTTGTTAACGTCCATTGGTTAATGTCCAGTCACCTGTGGGCTCCTTTAGGGCAGACAAGAAAGAGGCTCACAGAAACCCCAATTCTCCAAGGGCCCAGCATACAGCCAGGTCCAGCCTGGGTGTAGATTATTCTTTTTTTTTTTTGAGTTGGAGTCTCACTCTGTCGCCCAGACTGGAGTGCAGTGGCCGCTCCTGGCCACCGCAACCTCAACCTGCTGGGCTCCGGCGATCCTTCCGCCTCAGCCCTCTGAGTAGCCGGAATTACAGGCACACGCTACCATGCCCAGCTGATTTCAAGTGTACATATTCTATATTACGAAGCATCCATCTCAGTCAGCCACCTCCTTTTTGTCATTTCCACCAGAAATAGAAAATTTTCTGAAAATCTCCTTCAGCAATCTGGATCATTTAAAACTCCAATGAGGTTGCTGAGTGGCATCTTTAGTCATAAACTCATTCTTCCACGTTTTCTCAAGGGCTTCCAGACAGGCTGGAAGCTGACGGACACACAGACTGCACAGGTGAAGGTGGCCCTCCCGGGGATGCAGCTGCTGTTCCCAACAGCTTCAGTTACTGTGAATGCTCTGGATCCCCATGAGTGATAGGGCCTAGGCCTGCCTGGAATTCCAAAGAAACCTAAGCCCCGGTGTCTGTTAGGAAAATGAGGAGGGCAACAATCCAAGCCACCTGCAACAGACATTTAGCCAAGTGACACTAGCGTCTGGGCCCAGCTCCTGTGGGTTGGACCACAGCAGGGATGTGTTAGCTATGATCCACTTCCACGCTGGCCCCCAAGAAGTCTCTGGTTACTTCTAATGAGTGATAAGTCCTCCCACGTGAGGGTTCAAAATCTTGGGCTTGGGCCTCTGCATTCACTCGAAGAAGTGGAACACAGGGATGATGGAGTCGTGGCGGGCTGAGAAGCAGGTAGGACATGCCACCCTCCCTGGGACCAACTTTAAGTGGAATATCTGTACAATATTCCCTCTTCACGCCCTCCCACCACAAGAATCACGACAGCACACCAGCCACTGTGAACGCCATGCTAGTGCAAGGACCAGCCACGTTCTCCAAGACCCATGTGGTCTCTGGCCCAGTTACTCAACTCTGCTGCCACAGCACAACAGCAGCCACTACGATGTAAGAATGAGGGTGGCCATGAACCAATAGCCTCTACCTACAAATACAGGTCAGGCAGGCTAGCTTTGGTCTGAAAGCCACAGTTTGCGATCCTTATTCTACATGCAGTGGCTTTCAAACATTCTGACCTAGACCCACATCTCCCTTACATTCCTCTCAAGTTTCACGAAGTCAAGTTTAACTACATTTTGCTTTTTCTACCAGTTCTTCCATTTCTTTGGTTTCCAAATGCAGGAGACAAATGACTACACAGACTTCATGGCCCACTAATGGCTGTACCCTGCAATCTGAAAAGTATGCTACCAGATCCAGTAAAGTGCAATGGGCACAGAGATGGGATCTGGGGCCAGGCAGCCTGGTTCCAACTCGTCCTACAGCATGTGCTAGCTTTGTGACCTGGGACAAGTGACTTCACCACTTTGTTGCCATTTCCCAGTGAAGGGCTGAGGTGAAGGTCAAATGCACTAATGCATGTGAAGTACTCTGGGGGTCCTGGCAGGTGATCTTTGACCTTCACACCAACAGTGCAAAAGTGGCACTGCCACCCCTCTGGGAAGACAAGAGGCTGACCGAGGAGCGAAATTACTGGAGAGTCACACCTGGTTGCCTGACCCCTCTCCACAGTCGTCCACCCCTCTCTGCAACCTCTCTACCAGCAGAGATGAGGGAAGAGTGCAGCATTCATGCTGTCCTTAGCTTTGTGGCCCTGGAGGTCACTGCACCCTTTCCAGGACCAGGACCACTGACAGGCATGACTGGTACTGATGATCCTGTGTATCATCATGGACCTGCCTGTGGCTAGCCGCTAAGCCTAACCGTAAAATTACTTTTTGGCAGGGCTCGGTGGCTCAGCCTGTAACTCCAACACTTTGGGAGGCCAAGGCGAGTGGACTGCCTGAACCCGGAGGTTCAAGACCAACCCGGACAACCTGGCGAGACCTCGTCTCTACAATAAATCAAAAATTAGCCGGGCATGGTAGCACATGCCTATAGTTCCAGCTGCAGGGAAGGCTGAAGCAGATGGATCGCCGGAGACCAGCAGATCAACAATGGGGTGACCGTGAGTGTGCCACTGCACTCCAGCCTGGGCGACGGAGTAAGACTCCAACTAAAAAAAAAAATTAATTTTTAAGCATCTATTTTGTAGCTAGGTATCCGTGAGCAACAGAAGCAACGCTTTACCATGGCCAGAAACTACAGAAGGTAGGTCTGACACGAGGGCGGGAAATCTGAGGCCTGGTAAAGGCAGGGACAACCCTGGCCCAACTCTCAATCAAGTCCTCAGGAGACAAGGTTCTCTGCAAAACTTTTCTGCTCTAAGAAAAGCATGCTGAATGAACAAAACCTTAACTGACTCAGCCAGATCACAAAGAGCTGGGTGAATCCTGGGTCTGGGACAGATCTTGCTCCCGCCTCTGAGACGCTGGAGAGGGTGAAGGACTTGCCTAAGGCGACGTGACTAGGTAGCAGTGGCACGAGCTTCTAGGTCCTGGTTTCCCATCTCAGAAGCCCTACTGTAGCATTGAGTCAGGTTCTAATTGCCAGAGATGAACACAGGAAGGTACAGTCAGCATAAGCTCTCGATGGTGTGACCATTTCACCATCTATAAAAGGCCACTGAGAAAGCAAGAAGTGCCTTAAGATGGCTCCCACTCAGTTTCAACCCCAACTGACACCCTGTAATTAAGTTGCCCAGAACCCTAAGAGGTGAAAGACGAACAGACTTCCTTCAGAAAGAGATGTTATCCTTACTTCTGTTTACACATGGCTGTGAAAGTTCTATTTAGAATTTGTCTGCAGTAGGAAAAGCAGGCAGAGTCTACTCTAAATGCTGGCATTGTGTAAGTATCCCAAGTGCACCCTCGACCACAATGACCTAAGAAGTGGGCACTGAGGATAGTGCCCACTGCACACTGCTAGGGAGGGGCCTGAACAGTTTCATCCGGCTCCAAAGCCCACAGTCTTCCTTCACATCCTGTTGCCACCTCCAATGTTCAAAAAGCTGTCACCACTTGCCTGACAAACAGGGCACTGAGTCACCAATTCACACAGATACGACATGGCAAAAAAAAAGACACACTTTCTTGTGTATTTGTCCTCTGTCCAGAGCAATAGGATCAGGGGAAGCAAACTATACTCTGAGTAAATATTCTTGTGTTCGGCTTAAAAGCGTTATTCCAGCAACAGCATGGACCTAAGTCTAGTATCAACCAAGAGGCCATGTCTTCATTTCTGTCCCCAACTATTAAGCATCACCCAAAAGGGTGATATGCCAGAAACCTGATTAAAAACTGCAACTAAGTCACCACAAAAACCTCATGCATGGCCAGGCTCAGTGGCTCAGCCTGTAATCCCGTGCTTTAGGAGATCGAGGTGAGTGGATTGCCTGAGACCGCGGGTTCGATACCCACCCAGGCAACTTGGCGAGACCTCATCTCTACAATAAATCAAAAAATTAGCCGGGCGTGGTAGTGCGCGCCTGTAGTTCCAGCTACTTGGAAGGTTGAGGCGGAAGGATCACCGGAGCCCAGCAGGTCGAGGCTGTGATGGCCGGGAGCAGGCGACAAAGTGAGACTCCAACTCAAAAAAAAAAAAAAAAAAAACCTCAAGCAGCGTTGTCTCCTAGATTGCATCTATGTTAACTACCAAAAGCAAAAGGGCTTTGTAGCAAAGACCGGGCCAAGAAACTGGGAAGACCAAACCCATGAAGCTTGGCTCACCCCAGACAAGTTCATTTTTATCTTAACTTATCCCACTGACCCTCACATGCCACCCAGACAAACCGGCAGCTTCTCATCCTCTCCATTAGGTGTTAATTATGAAACTGGCCTTAAACCATTTACTCGAACAAGATTCACTCCACAAGCGGCTCCTACGGGGACTTGAATCTGCTTAATAAATACCAACTGCCAGAAATCCCAAGAACCATCAACCATTCTTTTTTCTCCTGTTGTGTCAGTAGCTGTGCTGCCAAGGTATAGGTTAGGTAACTTGCTCAATTCAGCTGTTTTGCCTACTATTTGCTCTGCCACTCCACCTCCCAGCGGGTCAGAACCAGTCACTCTGGCTCTAGAAGATACCGTCCACAGGGACCAAAATTAGGTTCTCTAGAATATGGTGTGACTTGATAGCTATCCACGGAGACTTGGAAAGAGTTTCATTAGCAATTTTCACCATAGAGGTATTTACTGTAACTGGATCTGGTCTATTTGAAGAGATGTTTCTAGGGACTAGACAGCCGCAAAAACAGAACAGAAGCGAACAACCCTGAGACAGCCATTTCTCTCCCACCAAGGAAGACGGTAAAAGATCTAAGAGCAAGGAGCAGAGGTGGAGGCATTATTAAATAAATCACTAACCAGGCCTAATAGGAAACTGTTCTACATTCAATCATAGGAAAACATACAAACAAGACTCAACATTCATCTTTTCACCTCTAAGTCTCCAGGCAGTAAACAGCCAGGAAAAGCCTCTGTTTCCACAGGTACAAAACAATTTTCCCTTGGGATCAGACTTCCTAGCTGAGAAAAATCCACAAGAGTGGCTTTCTAAAATAGCTAGCTCTGCTTAAAGAGAAGTCTAGCTCATAAGGAATCAAAAAGCTTCTGAGCAAATCCAAACCCTACCTAGGAGACAGGACAGGTGTGAATTACCCCTTTTGGGCAATCACATTTTTTTTTTCTTTTGTTGATTTGATGGTAGTAAAAAATAAAGGAGTTTTATGACCAGAACATTCATACTTTCATGGTCACAAATGTTTGTACTAGGAGACCTTGATATGTTTCAAATTAAATCTTTCACCCAGAGAAAAGAAAAATGTAAAAGGTTTTAAGTGTACAAGATTCCTTGTTAAATCAGGGATTCTGAGTGACACCCTTTTCTTTCTCTTTTTTTTTTTTTTTTTTTGCAACATCCATTAATTTGATTTTTAACTAATACTGGTACATCAGTTTGGGGAAAAATGAAAAAAAGGCAGTACTGTGACATTTCAAAAACAGAGATTACCAAAATACAGTTTGACTTAATTACTGGGGCTTCTTGGACTTGATGGATGAGATTCCTTTGAGAACAGAAAACAATAAATCCTTGTGTTGATATGTCTGAGAGTTTTTTAAATGTTTGAGGAAACAGTTCCAAATTCAGAATAATAATTGCTGAAAACTTTCACTTACAAAAGAAATCTCATTTCCTGAACGTTTCATTTTAAATGTATATTTAAATAAGCAACTTAATAGCCCTTGGAACATGGAAGGGTCTTAAGTCATCCAGTTTCTGCTCTTAGCTCCTAGAGAAGGAATTCAAAGGATGGGAAACTTCACATAAGTACTGCTCCTTTTGGGCTGACCCAGTACCCTGATAGTGTGTTCATTCAGTTTGTGCTTCAGACTTTTGCAGGAATACTGTAGTTTGGAGACTTCTTCCTCTCATAACTGATTTTACATACCTAAGATCACCCCTCCACAGCAGTTAAGTTGTGAACATATTAAGAGGAAAAACACAGTGGCCTACTGAATTGTTGTTTACAAGTTTCCTCATCTACATGTGTGCCAACTGTTTTCCTGTAAGAATGGAAAAAAGGAAACGGGGTCTTTTGGAGGGGACTAGGGTTCTCTAACCAAGTATGCAGAGATCACAAGTGGGAAAGCGGGATGGAACTTCAACGTGTTTTGTCTTTTAACGGAAGAACTTATGCTTGTAAAACACATCAGTACAGGGCTTGATTCTGCAAGTCATTTCTGTTGCTGTCTTCTCCTTGTACGTGTAGGACAGGGGCTGGGGGCTGGGGGAGGTGTTCTCTCCATGACTGGGCGTGTAACACGTTTGCATCAACTTTTCAGTCAGGCATGTGCTTTCGAACAAAGGAGCAGTGGAGTGGGGCAGAGCCGGGGCTTGACACAGTTTACAGACTTGGTGCTTGAACAGTACTTTACAAATGACTTGCTCAATTTTAACGTCCATCACCACAAGAGACATTGGAGTAAAATGAGAAAATTGGGTCTACTTGAACCACAATCTTTTTTGGGGGCGGGAGACCATTAACTTGAATACAAGTATCATAAATCAAATTCAGTAAGCTTGTCTCCTACAAATGGACTTGAAGTATCCACTTTCTTCAAAGATGAAGCTGGAGACAAAGCCATGGATTGCAATGGAAGGAGGGATGCCAAGGGTCTGGAAACATATGGACCTTTCACATAGATTTTTGTCATGTTACAGTAACACACTTTTTTTTGAGAAAACTGTGTACATTAAATTTTAAAAATTAAACATTGAAAGGATGTGCAAGTCTTAAAAGGGCTCAACAGGGTTAGAATCCTGATTCGAACATATAAATTCACTCTCAAGCATCACTTTGGTCTAAAGGCGAGGAGGAAGGCAGGCAGAAAAGGGACAAAAAGAGGGAGATAATTGAATTACTCAATAAAAGAGGCTACTTACCATCCCAACCCATTGTAAGACATACACTTCTGACATAAGAGAGCTCCTGAGAGGTCGGATAAAGCGTGTAAGCACCTCTGAGTAATGCACCTGCCCCCGGAGAGGGAGCCCGGAAGCCCAACCAGGGCTTAGCGAACAGACCTTTGCTAATCTGTTTATTTCCTTGAACTGGAGTCGGGCTGCGATGGGCTGCGATTCCCAGGACGATACATTTAGTTAGAACAAAAACAGAAAAAAAATGTTTGTAAAAGCTCACCAAACTGCTGCACTTGTGTCTCTGAATGTGGGTGGCATTTCTTTTAAAAGGCAAAGTATGGTCTGTGAAGGAGAAAGGGAAGAGGGGAGGTGGGAGTGGGGAGAAGGGGCCGGGGGCCTGGAGGGGAAGCCCGAGCTGAGACCCGCGCGGGGAGGGTCCTCGGCGGCTCCCCGGCGCGGGCTGCGATCCGGCAGCCATCTGTCCAGCGCGTTCTCCTCCCCTCCCCGCCCCCACTCCCTCTAAGACGAGCTTTCCTGCCGGCTGGAGCCCACCTTCCATTTCCGAGCCCACTCGCCAGCCGCCTCTCCCCCTGCCCCGGCAGGAAGGGGGGCGAGCCCTGCACCCCAGCCCTCCCTGCTCGAGCAGGGGAGGCAGGGGCCCCAGCCTCGCCCTGAAACGCGCCGGGCTGGCCCCATTATCAGCGCCAGAGAAGGCGTGGGGGGGCCCTTCGCACTTAATAAAGGGAAAGGGGGCGCTCCTTTCCTCCCCTGCCAAAACGCGAGGCAATCTCCTCTCCTCTCCCGGAAGGGATGGCGCCCCATTCTACCCCGAGGGAGAGGGGGAACCCCGGGAGAAAGCGCGGGACCAACTTCCTCTCCCCTCCGAGGCAGAGAAGCCAAACCTCACCCCCCGAGAGGCCGAGAGCCCTCCCCACGTCACCTACCTACGGAAAGCAGAGGACCCCTCCCTTTGGGAAAAGCGCGGGGAAGGGTCTCTCCCCAAACAAGCGGGGGCTTTCATCAACAGGGCTGAGATGGGTTCCTCCCCCCATCCTGCCCTCTAGGGAATCAGCTAGCAGCTACCTCCCGCCAAAAAAGGTGCAGGCGCACCCACCCGTAGGACCCCCCCATGGGAAGCGTGGGGGAGGGCTGGAGGAACCCACGTTCTGCCTCCTAGGAGAGCTAAGGTCCTTATCATCCCAGCAGGGCAGGGTGCGCCTCCCCCAGGAGAAAGGATACTGCCGGGGGCTGGGAGACCCCCAACTCCAAAGCCCTAAGAGCGGGGCTGCGGCTCGAGACCCCCCAGAAAGGGCCCGGGAGCCCCCCGTCCCCTTCCCCGAAGCCAGGCGACGGGCAGGCGGGCCTGTGGCC
>NW_007075538.1:61908-62972 GCF_000164805.1 Carlito syrichta
AAGGGAGTGGGCGAGGCCGAGGGGAGGCGGAAAGAGCCGAAGGGAGTGAACGAGGCCGAGGGGAGGCGGAAAGAGCCGAAAGGGGCTGAGCGGGAAACGGCGGACTAGGGGGGCGTCGGAAAGAGTCGAAGGTGAGCCTGAGGGCGGAGCTAGAGAGAGACCGAGAAGCCCAGGGGAGCCGGATATTGCCCAAGCCGAGCGGACGTGGGGAAGAAGGTGGAACTGAGATGATCCGGAAAGAGCCGAAGATGGAGTCGGGGTGGGTGGCAGGACGCGGAATTAGCCGACAGCAACAGCGCGGGTAATGGGATTAGAGAGAACTGATCGGGCGGGGCTGGAGAGGCGATTAATGAACTCCGAAAGTAAACTCCTTGGAGGAGTTCGCCCGAGAGCAAGCGGGAAGAACCGAAAATTGCGAGCCTGAAGAAAGGCGGGAAGAGCCGATAGTTTTAGGTGGGAGAATGGGAAGAAAGGATTCCGGGCTACGGAGACAAAAAAAAAAAAAAATAACCGAATGCCGGAGGTCGGGTGCCGGGAGTCGGAGGTTTCCGGAGTAGAGACGAAGAAGCCGAGCCGGCCCGGAGATGACGTCACTAGATAACTCGGTTGGTGACGTCATCCTCGGTGATGAGGGGGCGTGGCTTCGTTGTACTTTTCCAGTAGGTTAAGAATCCAGGGCCTGGCACGTGGGGGTTTCTCAAAGACGCCTAAGACTCTGACCCGGTCCCTGGGTGGTGTGAAAACAAAGTCATTTAAACCCACACGGTCGTCCTACGGGGAGCTATTATTCCCATTTTATAGATCCAGAAGCTCTGTATTTGTCATTGGCTCAAGGTCATAAGGATCAGCCCATGGGAACGCAGCCAAGGTTTTTCTTCTTGTTTGTTTGTTTTTGTCTTTTTTTGAGTTGGAGTCTCACTCGGTCGCCCAGACTGGAGAGTACAGTGGCCTCTCCCGGCCACCGCAGCCTCGCCTGCTGAGCTCCGGCGATCCTTCCGAGCAGTCGGAATTACAAGCATGCGCTACCACGCCCAGCTGATTTTTTGATTTATTGTAGAGATGAG
>NW_007075538.1:63909-65376 GCF_000164805.1 Carlito syrichta
GGGCGGGGAGCAGCCACTGCACTCCAGTCTGGGTGACAGAGTGAGACTCCAACTCAAAAGTAAATAAATAAAATAAATAAATAAATAAATAAAGTTCAGGCCCGTGCAGTGGCCTAAGCCTATAATCCCTGCACTTTGAGAGGCCGAGGTGAGGGGACTACCTAGCCCACAGGTTTAAGAACAGCCTGGGCAAATTGGTGAGACCTCATCTCTACAATAAACCAAAAAATTAGCCAGGCGTGGTAGCATGTTCCTGTAATTCCAGCTACTTGGAAGGCTGAGGCAGAAGGACTGCCTGAGCCCAGCAGGTGGACGCTGGGTGGCCGTGAGCATGCCACTGCACTCCAGCCTGGGTGACAGAGTGAGACGCCAACTCAAAAAAACGATTTTAATATATAAGAATAAAGGGACCATTGCTTTGCTAGACTGTGGTGTGGCCATGTGCTCTTTGAACTAAAGCTGTCGCCATGCTTCCTAGCTTTGGCCCCCTCCCCCACCTTGGGGATATGACTCTTCTCTTTCTCTGCCTCTAATTTACTTTTACATAAACTATGTTTTCTAATCTAAAAAAAAAGAATAAAGGAAGGGAAGTCTCAGGGGACACACTTGAGGCTGTTGTTTAGGCAGGGACATGAAAGAGAAGAGAAGGTTCCAGACAGGAAATCGCTTATTTTAGGCCCTGACAAGGCAAAGACCACTTCGATTCCAGGAAGAGGAAAAAAAAAAAACATGTGGCAAGAGTGATAAGTCTGGAGACAGGCACCAGTCTGACTTTCTGGTATACTGATTCTACTACTACAGAAAAATTCCAAGCCCAATCTGGGACACTATTGAGACTAAAACCTTCAGGGTAGAAATTAGCATACTTGATAAAATTCCTCATAAAATGCTAAAAATAAATGTCCATGGGTGAAACTTGTTCCAGAAAGCTACTGCCCTACCCCCCAGTTAACAGTCAGCTGACTGCCAGCTAGGAATGTCCTAACCTTTAACCAGATTATGCTTCTTTCTGGATCCAGTCTCTAAGTAATGATTCTCTTTTATAAACTGTCCCTACAAGAGTGCATCTTTTAATTGGCCTAGAGGAGAACTCTTTCCCTGCATGCATGATTGTAATAAGATGTTGGCACATGCTTATGACTAAGTTGTCCAAAAAAGTTTTCTTTAACACAGCAAGAGCTAATGGTGCAGTTTTGTGAAATGGAAAAGAAAGAATGCTATAGTGAGTCACTATGTGTCATTATATGTCATTGTGAATGGTTCCATTCCTCCCTCTACGCCTTGATTTTTTTTTTTTCCACTCAGGGTCTCACTCTGTTGCCCACACTGGAGTGCAATGGCTGGATCACCACTCACCACAGCCTCAACCTCCTGGATTCAGGCAGTCTTTCTACCTCAGTCTCCTGAATAACTGGGACTATAGGTGCTTGCCACCATGCTTGGCTAATTTTTTTTTTTTTTTTTTTG
>NW_007075538.1:65770-67805 GCF_000164805.1 Carlito syrichta
GCGGGCTCAGGCAATCCACTCACCTCAGCCTCCCAAGTCGCAGGATTACAGGCTGAGCCAATCTATTTTTATTGTTTGATAGAGACAAGGTCTTGCTGCATTTTCCAGGCTGGTCTCAAACTCCTGGGATCAAGCTATCATCCCATTTCATCCTCTAGAAGTGCGGGGATTACAGGCTTGAGCCCCTGTTTTTAACTTTTTTTTTTTAAGTTGGAGTCTCACTTTGCTGACCAGGCAGGAGTGCAGTGACACACTCACAGCCACTACAGCCTCAACCTGCTGGGCTCAGGTGATCCTTCCAACTCAGCATTCCAAGTAGCTGAAACTACAGGCGCACACCACCACACTCAGCTAATTTTTGGTTTACTGTAGAAATGAGGCCTTGCCAGGCGTGGTGGCTTAAGCCAGTAATCCCAGCACTATGGGAGGCCGAGGCGAGAGGATTACCTTAGTCTAGAGGTTTGAGATCAGCCTGGGCAATTTGGTGAGACCTCCTCTGTACAATAAAAAATCAAAGGCTGGGGTCGGTGGCTCAGCCTGTAATCCCAGCACTTTGGGAGGCCAAGACGAGTGGATTGCCTGAGCCCACAGGTTCGAGATCAGCGCGGGCAATTTGGTGAGACCTCATCTCTACAATAAATCAAAAATTGGCCAGGCGTGACAGCGCGTGCCTATAGTTCTGACTACTTGGAAAGCTGAGACGGAAGGATCACCGGAGCCCAGCAGGTCGACGCTGGGGTGGCCATGAGCGTGCCACTGCACTCCAGCAAGGGCGACAGAATGAGACTCCAACACAAAAAAACAAAAAACAAAAAAATCAAAAAATTACCCGGGTGTGGTGGCGCAAGCCTATGGTTCCAGCTACTTGGAAAGCTGACGCAGAAGGATCGCCTGAGCCCAGCAGGTGGAGGCTGAGGTGGCTGTGAGCATGCCACTGCACTTCAGCCTGGGCAGCAGAGTGAGACTCCAACTCAAAAAAAAAAAAAAAAAAATAGGTTGGTGATGACACCGTCAAGGCAACCAGTGACTGGAAAGGTCTGAGGATGACAGTGAAACTGGCCATTCAGAAAAAACAGTCCCAGATTAAGGTGGTACTTTCTTCCTCTGCCCTGATCATTGAAGTTCTCAAGGGACCACCTAGAAACCCAAGTGCAGTGGCTCTTGCCTGTAATCCCAACACTTTGGGAGGCAGAGATGAGAGGATTGCCTGAGCTCACGAGTTCGAGATCAGCCTGAACAATGTGGCGAGACCTCATCTTTAAAATAAAATTTAAAAATTAGGCTCTCTCTCCGTCTCTCTTTCTCTCTCTCTCTCTCTCTCTCTCTCTGTCGCTCTCTCCCTCTCTGCAGCTCTCTCCCTGCCTCTCTCCCACTTCCTCTCTCTCTCTTTCTCTTTCTCTCTTTTTCTTTTTTCCCGTTACAGATCCCCTCTGTAACAGCCGCTTTAATAAATCTCTTGGTCCTGGAAAAAAAAAAAAAAATTAGCCGGGCATGGTGGTACACACCTGTATTTCGCTACCTGGAAGGCTGAGGCGGAAGGATTGCCTGAGCCCAGCAGATATAGGCTGCAGTGGCCATGAGCATACCACTGAACTCCAGCATGGGCAACAGAGTGAGACTCCAACTTAAAAAGAAAATTAAAGGAACCACCGAGAAAAAAAAAAAACAGAAGAACATTAAACACAGTGAAAACATCCCATTTAGAGATTTTCAACATTGCCCAACAGATGCGACACTGATCTTTAGCTAGAGAACTCTCTGGAACTATTGAAGAGATCCTGAGGACTGCCCAGTTTGTGGTCTGCACTGTAATGGCTACCATCCCCATAACATCATAGATGACATCAGCAGTGGTGCAGTGGAATGTTCAACTAGTTGAGAAGCACAAAGGAAATTTTTTTTTAAGATGGCATCTCAGCCGGGCTCGGTGGCTCAGCCTGTAATCCCGCGCCTTTGGGAGGTTGAAGTGAGTGGGTTACCTGAGCCCGCGGGTTCGAGACCCGCCTGGGCAACTTGGTGAGACCTCATCTCTACA
>NW_007075538.1:68151-75342 GCF_000164805.1 Carlito syrichta
TCCAGACTGGGTGACAGAGTGAGACTCCAACTCAAAAACAAACAAACAAACAAACAAAAAGATGGCATCTCACTCTGTCACCCGGGCTGGAGTGCAGTGGCACACTTTCAGCCACCATAGCTTTGACTTGCTGGACTCAGGCGATCCTTCTGCCCCAGCCTTCCAAGTAGCTGGAACTTCAGACACAAGCCATCATGCCTGGCCTCGTTTTTGTGATTCATTGTAGAGACAAAGTCTCGCCAAGTTGCCCAGGCTGTTCACAAACCCCTAGGCTCAGGCAATCATCTCGCTTTGACCTCCCAAAGTGCTGGGATTACAGACTGATCCACCGCGCCTGGCTGTAACCAGCTCTTAAATCAAGAAACAAAATAAATCACCTAGAAAGAAGTCCTCTCGCCTGAGCCCGAGGGTTCAAGACCCGCCTGGGCAACTTGGCGAGACCTCATCTCTACAATAAATCAAAAAAATTATCCGGGTGTGGTAGCACGCCCCTGTCGTTCCAGCTACTTAGAAGGCTGAGGCAGAAGGATCGCCGGAGCCCAGCAGGTCGAGGCTGCGGTGGCCAGGAGCGGCCACTGTACTCCAGCCTGGGTGACAGAGTGAGACTCCAACTCAAAAAAAAGAAGTCCTCTCTTGTCCTCATCTAGTTACTAATTCCTCCAAGGGTAATCACCATTCTGACTTCTAACTACACGGATTAATTTTTCCTTAACTTGCCTTAATTTCCCTATGCAAATGGGATCTTCAATATGTGATCTGGGCCAGGCGTGGTGGCTCAGTCTGTAATCCCAGCACTTTGGAAGGCCTAGGTGAGATGATTCCCTTAGCCCAGGGGTTCGAGACCAGCCTGGGCAACTTGGCATCTCTACAATAAATCAAAAAATTAGCCGAGCGTGGTGATGTGTGCCTATAGTTCCAGCTTCTTGGGAGGCTGAGGTGGAAGGATCGCCTGAGCCCAGCAAGCCGAGGCTGCGGTGACCATGAGCATGCCACTGTACTCCAGCCCGGGTGGCAGGGTAAGACTTCGACTCAAAAGAAAAAGAACTAGTCCCCACAGGCAGGGTGGCTCATGCCTGTAGTCCCAGGTACCAGGGAGGCTGAAGTGGAAGGATCACTTGAGCACAAGAAGTGAAGGGTACAGCTAGCCATGATCATGCCACTGCACTTCAGCCTGGGTGACAGAGTCAGATCCTGTCTCAAAAAAAAAAAAAAAAAAAATGACGGCTGGGCACAGTGGCTCAAGCCTGTAATCCCAGCACTTTGGGAGGCTGTGATGAGAGGATTGCTTGAGCCCAGGGATTCGAGACCAGCCTGGGCAATTTGGCAAGACCTCATCTCTACAAAAAAACAGCTGGGCACGTGAGCCTGTAGTTTCAGCTACTTGGAAGGCTGAGGTGGCAGGATTGCCTGAGCCCAACAAGTTGAGGCTGCCATGGCTGTGAGCAGCGTGCCATTGCACTGCAGCTTGGGGGACAGAGTGAGACTCCTACTCAAAAAAAAAAAAAAGAAAAAAAATTGTCTCTGCCTATGAACTGTCTAAATGTCAATAGAAAGAACAGACAAGTGTATTGTAGTGGATGTTTTGGGGGATTTTTTTGTTTTGGAGCTGGGGATCTCACTTAGGACTGGAGTGCAGTGGGATCATTAGGCACACACCACTATACCCGGCTAATTTTATGATTTTTCATAGAGGTCTTGCTATGTTGCCTAGGCTGGTCTCAAACTCCTGAGCCCAAGTGATCCTCCCACCTTGGCTTCCCAAAGTGCTAGGATTACAGGTGTGAGCCACCACACCTGCATCATACCTATTTGCTGCAAATATTCTGAAACCCCCTGAATCTGCTGGGTAACAAGATCCAAATTGTACTACCTCCTGGACCAGCTAGAGAATCTCTCTTGCTCTTGGCTCCACCAGCCTTACAGCTTTTCAACATTAGGTATACAAATGTTCGTTACGCAGGTACCCTTGTCGATGAGGTGTGCCCCTCACTTCCCATGGCAGTTTCCTTCAACTGCCAATCCCACCCCATCCCCAGGGCTTTTTCTTTACTGTGTGAGTGAGCTGGGGGGAGGGGTGAAAATTCAGCAACTTGCCCTTTATTTTGGAAAAACAAAAATCCAATGTGCCTCTTCCTCTGGACCTCTAAAACATCTCTGGCCTGGCAGGACACCAACATTTGGCCCCAATCTCTGGGGTGGGGCGGGTGGAGGGGACGGTTGGGGGGGAGAAAGGAGGAGACCATTGGCCCAGGAGAGGCATTATGTTGCTGGGACCCTGCTGGCTGCCACCCCGCAGTGTTTTCCTTTCTTCCTGGCTAATCTAACCCTGGATTTATTGGAGAGATTGAGGTTGGGGGAAGGTGGGGTGGGGTGTTAAAGATGTCCAGGCTGGGAAATGAATGTCTACTTGGTTCTCAAGGGATAATATTGCCCCCTACAGGACATTTTGGAAATCACTGAAGGAAATACGTTTTTTTGTTTGTTTGAGTGGAATCTCTCACTCTGTAGCCTAGGCTGTAGTGAAGTGGTACGCTCACGGCCACCGCAGCCTCCAGCCTCGACCTGCTCCAGCCTTCCAAGTAGCTGGAACCACAGGCATGTGCCACCACACCCAGCTAATTTTTTTTTATTGTAAAGAGAAGGTCTCACCAAGTTGTGCAGGCTGGTCTCCAACGCCTGAGAGGTAGTCCTCTTGCCTCTGCCTCCTAAAGTGCTGGGATTACAGGTGTGAGCCACCGTGCCCTTCCTAATGAGTGTTTTTTGTTTTGTTATGGTTTGGGTTTGGGGTTTTTTGACTGTCATCTGGTTCTCGAGGGAACAGTATTGCTCTGCTGGGGGCAGTTTGGACATGTATGTTTTTGTTGGTGGTCACAACAATGAGGGGTTTGTTACTGAGGACAGGGACAAGGCGTGTTAAGATATCCTGCAATGGCGGGGAGGAAGGGGATGGGATTAACAGTAGCAAATATCTGTCTGGGGATGGGGAAACACCTCTTATCAACAGGGTGCCTAAATGAAACGTAACTGTACACCTAACCCTTAACTGTACCCCACAAAACCATAATAAAAAATATCGATTAATAAAAAAAAAATGATATCCTGCAATAAGCTGGGCTCAGTGACTCAGCCTGTAATCCCACACCTTGGGAAGCTGAGGTGAGTGGATTACCTGAGCCCATGGTTTCGAGAGCTGCCTAGGCAACTTGGTGAGACCTCATCTCTACAATAAATCAAAAAACTAGCTGGGCATGCTAGCGCACGCCTATAGTTCCAGCTACTTGGAAGGCTGAGGCGGAAGGATTGCCAGAGCCCAGCAGGTCGAGGCTGCGGTGGCCGGGAGTGGCCACTGCACTCCAGTCTGGGCGACAGAGGGAGAGTCCAACTCAAAAAAAAAAAAAAGAACAATTTTGCGTGATTTATTTTTTAATTTTTTTAATTAACTCAAAAAAAAGAACAATTTTGCATGATTTATTTATTTTATTTTTATTTTATTTTTTTGCATATTGCCAGTGTAGTGATGGACACCAGTTTTGGCCAACATAGTGTAGTACTCTATTTCAGGTCTCCTCAAAGCTGGGCAGTTGTTGGCAAAGATGACCAACTTCACTTTGTCTTGTTGGATCATCTTCAGAGTCTGTCTGTACCCCAACACGTACTTTCCACTTTTCTTTTTTTTTTTTTTTTTGAGTTGGAGTCTCACTCGGTTGTCCAGACTGGAGTGCAGTGGCCACTCCCGACCACCACAGCCTCGACCTGCTGGGCTCCGGCGATCCTTCCGCCTCAGCCTTCCGAGTAGCCGGAATTACAGGCATGCGCTACCACGCCCGGCTAATTTTTGATTTATTGTAGAGATGAGGTCTTGCCAAGTTACCCAGGCGGGTCTCCAACCCGCAGGCTCATGCAATCCACTCACCTCAGCCTCCCAAAGTGCTGGGATTACAGGCTGAGCCACCGAACCTGGCTAGCCCAGCTAATTTTAAAAAATTTATTGTAGAGATGAAGGCTCGCCAAATTGTCCAGGCCAGTCTCGAACCTTGGGCTCAAGCAATCCTCTCACCTCTGCCTCCCAAAGTCCTGGGATTACAGATGTGCACCACTGCGTCCGGCTAGTAGTTCCCTCTTTATCTGCAGTTTTCCTTTCTGTGATTTCAGTTACCCATGGTCAGCCGTGGTCTGACAATATTAAATGGAAAATTCCAAAAATAAACAATCCATGAATTTTAAGTTGTATGCCATTCTTTCTTCTTTGTTCTTAGTTTTATTCTTGTAGAGACGAGGTCTCACTTTGTTGCCCAAGCTGGTCTCTAACTCTGGGTGTCAAGCGATCCTCCTGCCTCAGCCTCCCAAAATACTGAAACCAAAGGTATGTGCCACCACACCTGGCTAATTTTTTGGCTTACTGTAGAGAGTAAGTCTCACCAAGTTGCCCAGGCTGGTATCAAACCTGTGGGTTCAGGCAATCCTCTCGCCTTGGCCTCCCAAAGTGCTGGGATTACAGGCTGAGCGGCTGAACCCCGCCAACAAAAAGGTTTTTTTTTAAATCTTCTTTTGGGCCAGGTATGGTGGCTCATGCCTATAATCCCAGCATTTTGGAAGGCCGAGGTGAGAGGAATGCCTGAGCTCATGGGTTCGAGACCAGCCTGGGCAACTTGGTGAGACCTCATCTCTACAGTAAATCAAAAAATTGGCAGGGTGTGGTGGCACACACCTGTAATTCCAGCTATTTGGAGGCTGAGGGGAAGGATCGCCTGAGTCCAGCAGGTCGAGGTTGCGATGGTCGTGAGTGTGCCACTGCAGCTTGGGTGGCAGAGTGAGATTCCAACTCAAAAAAATAGAAATCGCCGGGCTCCGTAGCTCAGCCTGTAATCCTGCGCCTTTGGGAGGCTGAGGTGAGTGGATTGCCTGAGCCCACGGGTTCGAGACCCACCTGGGCAGTGAGACCTCATCTCTACAATAAAATTTTTAAAAAATCAGCTGGGCATGGTAGTGCGTGCCTGTAATTCTGGCTACCTGGAAGGCTGAGGCGGAAGGATCGCCGGAGCCCAGCAGGTCGAGGCTGCGGTGGCTGGGAGCGGCCACTGCACTCCAGTCTGGGCGACAGAGTGAGACTCCGACTCAAAAAAAAAAAGAAAAAATAGAAATCTTCTTTTGGACTAGCCAGGCATGGTGGCGTGCTTCTGTAGTTCTAGCTACTTGGGAAGCTGAGGTAGAAAGATCACCTGAGCCCAGTAGATCAAGGCTGTGGTGGCCGTGAGCGTGCCACTGTACTACAGCCTGGGCAACAGAGTGAGACTCTGACTCAATAAAAACCAAAAATCTTTTTATTTTTTTGAAATTATCTTTTTAAACTTCTGACTCCGGCACTTTGGTGTGCTGTTTCCCAATCTCAGGGAAAAATATCAATTACAAGATCAAATAACCTCTTTGTACAGGAAAAGACATTTAGAAGTTATGGAATTACCTGGCAGCAGAAGGCTATATCAAGTATGTTTTGGCTAACTCCATGGAAATACACACATCTGTTTGGTTGCCCTATATGATTAAAGTGAAATGTACATGAATTAGAGAAAGAAAAATAAAGTCGAGCTAGCTATTTTTTTTTTTTGAGTTGATGTCTCACTCTGTCACCCAGACTGGAGTGCAGTGGCCGCTTCCGGCCACTGCAGCCTCGACCTACTGGGCTTCAGCGATCCTTCTGCCTCAACCTTCCGAGTAGCCAGAATTACAGGCGCGTGCTACCACGCCCGGCTAATTTTTTTTTTTTTTAATTGTAGAGATGAGGTCTCGCCAAGTTGCCCAGGCAGGTCCTGAACCCGCGGGCTCAGGCAATCCAGTCACCTCAGCCTCTCAAGGTGCAGGATTACAGGCTGAGCCACCGAGCCCGGCCTTTTTTTTTTTTTGAGTTGTACTCACACTCTGTCACCCAGGCTAGAGGACAGTGGCACGCTCCCGGTCACCGCAGCCTCCACCTGCTGGGCTCAGGCGATCCTTCCCCTGAGCTTTCCGAGTAGTTGAAACTACAGGCACATGCCATCATGCCCGGCGAATTTTTTTAAAGTTTATTGTAGAGATGAGGTGTTGCCAAGTTGCCTAGGCTGGTCTCGAACTCTCAGCTCAGGCAATCCTCTCACCGCGGCCTCCCAAAGTGCTGGGATTATAGGTATGAGCCGCTGCTCCCGACCAAGCTAGCTATTTTCAAGAGTTAAAACAAGTTCTTAGTATCAAATGAGTTATTAGTTAATAGATCAGCTTTAACGTGATCCTGAAGATTGATGGCATGCAGTAATTTGTAATTGGTTAGGGAGTGACCTGAGCTGTTACCTGTACCCATGCAGTTCTTATAAAATGATCACTTTGTGAAAAAGAGCCTGAAAATAAAACTAATTGCTCCATAAATTATTTTCTCCTGTGCTTGTAGATTCATTAAGCGTCTGATAAAGTCTACTTTTTGTCTCCTCCCTAATATTTTTCTATAGTTTTTTTTTTTTTTGAGTTGGAGTCTCACTCTGTCGCCCAGACTGGAGTGCAGTGGCCACTCCCGTCGGTCACCGCAGCCTTGACCTGCTGGGCTCTGGTGATCCTTCCTCCTCGGCCTTCCAAGTAGCTGGAACTACAGGCACACACTACCACACCCAGCTAATTTTTGTTTGTTTGTTTTGTTTTTTTGAGTTGGAGTCTCACTCTGTCACCCAGACTGGAGGGCAGTGGCCGCTTCCAGCCACCGCAGCCTCGACCTGTTGGGCTCTGGCGATCCTTCCGCCTCAGCCTTCTGAGTAGCTGTAACTAAAGGCGCGCGCTACCTCGCCCGGCTAATTTTTTGATTTATTGTAGAGATGAGGTCTCGCCTGCCCAGGTGGGTCTCGAACCCGCAGGCTCAGGCAATCCACTCACCTCAGCTTCCCAAAGGCACGGGTTTACAGACTGAGCCACCGAGCCAGGCTAATTTTTTATTTTATTGTAGAGATGAGGTCTCGCCAAGTTGCCCAGGCGGTTCTCGAACTCGCAGGCTCAGGCAATCCACTCACTTCAGCCTCCGAAAGCGCGGGATTAGAGGCTGAGCCATTGAGCCTGGCTTTTTTCTATAGTTTATGGGGAAAAAAATTTTTTTTTGAGTTGGAGTCTCACTCTGTTACCCAGGCTAGAGTGCAGTGGCACACTCACAGCCACTGCAGCCTTGACCTGCTGGGCTCA
>NW_007075538.1:75711-76377 GCF_000164805.1 Carlito syrichta
CAAAAAAAAAAAAAAAAAAAGGAAAAAAACTACTGAAATTCTTGTCTGCTAGTAGGAGAACTCTCAGGACCATCAGAGGCACTCCCCTTGACTTGGCTTGTCATTGAGCTCTTCGGGGCCAGTTATGTGTCTCTGGACCCTTATTAAAGGGAGGACTGGCTGGGCACAGTGGCTTACACCGATAATCTCAGTACTTTGGGAGGCTGAGGTAGGAGGATCACTTGAGGCCAGGAGTTTGAGACCAGCCTGGACAATTTACCGAGACTTCATCTCTAAAATTAGTAAATAATAAGCAAAATTTAAATTAGCTGTGTGTGGAGGCACTCGCCTGTAGTCCCGGCTACCTGTGGAGGCTGAGGCAGAAGGATCACTTAAGCCCAGCAGGTTGAGGATGCAGTGAGTCGTGATTATGCCATGACCTCAACTGAAAAAAAAAAAAAAAAAAGAAAAATCTGGTCAGGTATGGTGGCTCAAGCCTGTAATCCCAGCCTTGTTGAGGCTAAGGTGAGAAGATTGCCTGAGTCCACAGGTTCGAGACCAGTCTGGGTAAATTTTCGAGACCTCATCTCTAAAATTAAAAAAAAAATTAAGCCAGGCTCGGGGGTTCAGCCTGTAATCCCGCGCCTTTGGGAGGCTGAGGTGAGTGGATTGCCTGAGTCCGCTGCT
>NW_007075538.1:76628-79063 GCF_000164805.1 Carlito syrichta
GAGACTCCAACTCAAAAAAAAAAAAAAAAATCAAGACTAGAATGAAGCAGTACATTGGACTTTGTTCCATGGTTCTCCACCCTGACTGCATCTTAGAATCATCTGGGGAGTGTTTTGTAAAAATCCTAATGTCTGAACTTCACTCCAACCAATTAATCAGAGTCCCTAAAGGAGGAGCCCGTGCACCATATTTGCTGGAAAGCTCCCCAGGCGGTTCTAATGGGCAGGTGGGATTGAGAACCCCTGCTTCAGCTAATGGGAAGCAAACACCTGGGTGGAGGTAATTAAGTAATCCTCAGACCCAGGAGCCTGAATCACTTAATAACTGATCTCCCTCTTTTAAGTTGCAGAGTCTTAATTTGGCAAGTGTTCTGACTCTGCTATTGCTGGAAAACAATCTGCCCCGTGGGTATACGTCCAAAAGAATTGAAAACAAGATTTGAAAGATATGGCCAGATGAAGAGGTTCACGGTTGTCTTCTCAGCAGTTTAGGAGGCTAAGGTGAGAGGATTCCCTGAGCCCAGAGGTCCGAGACCAGCCTGGGCAAGCTGGTGAGACCTCGTCTCTACAATAAATAAAAAATTAGCCAGGCGTGGTGGTGCGCGCCTGTAGTTCCAGCTACTTGGAAGACTGAGGCAGAAGGATCGCCTCAGCCCAGTAGGTGGAGGCTGCAATGGCCATGAGTGTACCACTGCACTCCACCCCAGGTGACAGAGTGAGACTCTTGACTAAAAAATACACACACACAAGCTGGGCTCGGTGGCTCAGCCTGTAATCTCGCGCCTTTGGGAGGCCAAGGTGAGTGGATTGCCTGAATCCACGGGTTTGAGACCCGCCTGGGCAGCGAGACCTCATCTCTGCAATAAATCAAAAAATTAGCTGGGCGTGGTAGCACGTGCCTGTAATTCCGGCTACTCGGAAGGCTGAGGCGGAAGGCTCGCCAGAGCCCAGCAGGTCGAGGCTGCGGTGGCCGGGAGCGGCCACTGCACTCCAGTCTGGGCGACAGAGTGAGACTCCAACTCAAAAAAAAAAAAAAAAAATACACAGACACACACAGAGAATGTGCAAAGATTATATGCAAATGCTATATTACTTTTATTTTCAATTTATTTAATTTTTTGAGTCAGAGTCTCACTCTGTCGCCTGGGTTGGAGTCCAGTGGAACATTCACGGCTCAAGGCCACCACAGCCTCCACTTGCTGGGTTCAGGCAATCCTTAACCTTCCAAGTAGCTGGGACCACAGACGCACACCACCACCCCTGGCTAATTTTTTGATTTATTGTAGAGATGAGGTCTCACCAAGTTGCCCAGCTGACCTTGAGCCCGTAGGCTCAGGCAATCCTCTTGCCTCCACCTCCCAAAGTGCTGGGATTACAGGCACGAACCACTGTGCCCAGCCATATTTTTATTTTTTGAGTTGGGGTCTCATTCTGTCACACAGGTTGCAGTACACGGCATGATCACAGCTTGCCTCAGCCTTGACTTCCTGGGCTCAGGTGATCCTTCCAGCTCATCCTCCCAAGTAGCTTGGACTACAGGCATATGCCACTATGCCCAGCTAATTTTTTTTTTTTGAGTTGGAGTCTCACTCTGTTGCCCAGACCGGAGTGCAGTGGCACGCTCCCAGCCACCACAGCCTCAACATGTTGGGTTCCAGCTATCCTTCCACCTCAGCCTTCTGAGTAGCCGGAATTACAGGCACGCGCTACCACGCCCGGCTGATTTTTTTTTTTTATTGTAGAGATGAGGTCTTGCCAAATTGCCCAGGCGGGTCTCGAACCCACAGTCTCAGGCAATTCACTCACCTCAGTCTCCCAAGGTGCAGGATTACAGGCTGAGCCACCGAGCCCGTCCCAGCTAATTTTTAAATTGTTTTTGGAGATAAGTTCTTGCTATGTTGCCCAGGCTGGACTCAAACTCCTGGGCTCAAGCAATCCTCTTGCCTCTGCCTCTCAAAGTGTTGGGAATATAGGCGTGAGGCACCTCACCCAGGCTATACTCTTTTTTTTTTTTTTTTTTGGTGTTGGAGTCCCACTCTGTCACCCAGGCTGGAGTGCAGTGGCACGCTCACGGCCACCGCAGCCTCGACCTGCTAGGCTTAGGTGATCTTTCTGCCTCAGCCTTCCAAGTAGCTGGAACCATAGGTACGCATCACCAAGTCTGGCTAATTTTTTGATTCATTATAGAGACGAGGTCTCCCCAAGTTGCCTAGGCTGCTCTTAAACTCCTGGACTCAGGCAATCCTCTTGCCTCATCCTCCCAAAGTATTGGGATTGCAGACGTGAGCCACTGAGCCCAACTACTGTTTTTTTTGGTTTGTTTGTTTTGTTTTTCTGTTTTTTTGAGTTGGAGTCTCACTCTGTCACCCAGACTGGAGTGCAGTGGCTGCTCCCGGCCACCGCAGCCTCGACCTGCTGGGCTCCGGCGATCCTTC
>NW_007075538.1:79235-83682 GCF_000164805.1 Carlito syrichta
GTCTCGACCCCCGCGGGCTCAGGCAATCCACTCACCTCAGCCTCCTGAAGGCGCGGGATTACAGGCTGAGCCACCGAGCCCGGCTGGCTTCTTTAAAAAAAAAAAAATTTTTTTTGAGTTGGAGTCTCATTCTGCTGCCCAGGCTGGAGTGCAGTGGCATACTCACAGCCACCACAGCCTTGACCTGCTGGCCTCAGGCGATCCTTCCACCTCATCCTTCCGAGTAGCTGGGACCACAGACACACAACACCACACCAGGCTAATTTTTCTGATTTATTGTAGAGATGAGGTCTCACTAAGTTGCCCAGGTTGGTCTTGAACCCCTGATCTCAGACAATCCTCTCACCTCAGCCTCCTAAAGTGCTGGGATTACAAACTTGAGCCACCATGCCTGGCCTATTTTTTTTTTTAATTGGAATCTCACTCTGTTGGTCAGGCTGGAGTGCAGTGGCATGCTCACAGCCACCGCATACTCAACCTGCTGGACTCAGGAGATCCTTTCGCCTCAGCCTTCCATGTAGCTGGAACTACAAGCGCATGCTACCACACCTGGCTAATTTTTTACTTTATTGTAGAGAGGAGGTCTTGCCAAGTTGCCCTGGCTGGTCTCAAACCCACGGGCTCAAGCAATACACTCGCCTTGGCCTCTCAAAGTGCTGGAATTACAGGCTGAGCCACTAAGCCTGACCATATCTCTTTATTTTTACATGAGATGCTCATTTGTGAATCACTCATAAAAAGCCCATTTGATATTTAAACTGAATTTGTTGTAATTTTGTCTCTTTTTTGGGGGGGAAGTTGAGTTTCACTCTTTTGCCCAGGCTGGAGTGCAGTGGCACACGCACAGCCACCGCAGCCTCAACCTGCTGGGCTTGGGCGATCCTTCCGCCTCAGCCTTCCACATAGCTGGAACTACAGGCATGCGCCATCACGCCCGACTGATTTTTTTATTTTATTATAGAGATGAGGTCTCGCAAAGTTTCCCAGGCTAGTCTTGAACCCGTGGGATCAGGCAATTCTCTCACCTTGGCTTCCCAAAGTCCTGGGTTTATAGGTGTGAGCCACTGTGCTGGGCTGTAATTTTGTCTTTTGACAGTTTGTATGGAGTTTCAGATTTGCAGGATGAAAAAGTTCTGGAGATTGGTTGCACAACAATGCAAATATAGTTAACACTACTCCATTATACACTTAGAATTGGTTGAGATGGTAGATTTTATATTATGTGTATTTTACCACAATTAAAAAACTTCCCTGGCCGGGCTCAGTGGTTCAGCCTGTAATCCTGAGCTTTGGGAGGCCGAGGCGAGTGAATTGCCTGAGTCCATGGGTTCGAGACCCACCTGGGCATCTTGGCGAGACCTCATTTCTACAGTAAATCAAAAATTAGCCGAGCGTGGTAGCGCGTGCCTGTAGTTCCAACTACTTGGAAGGCTGAGGCGGAAGGATCGCCGCAGCCCAGCAGGTCGAGGCTGCAGTGGCCAGGAGCAGCCACTGCTCTCCAGTCTGGGAGACAGAGTGAGACTCAAGACTCCAAAAAAAAAACAAAAAAAAACTTCCCTGAGGCCAGGCATGGTGGCTCACACCTATAATCTCAGCACTCTGGGAGTCCTAGACAGGAGGATCATTTGACACCAGGAGTTGAGATCAACCTGAGTAACATAGCAAGACCATGTCTCTATTATTTGTTTTTTTGGAGTTTGGAGTCTCACTGTTGTCCAGACTGGCGTGCAGCGGCACACTCACGGCCACCACAGCCTCAACCTCCTGGGCTCAGGCAATCCTTCCACCTCAGCCTTTTGAGTAGCTGGAACTACAGGCACGCGCCACCACACCTAGCTAATTTATTTATTTATTGTAGAGATGAGGTCTCACCAAGTTACCTAGGCGGGTCTGAACCCGTGAACTCAGGCAATCCTTTTGCCTCATCCTCCCAAAGTGCTGGGATTACAGGTGTGAGCCCTTGTACCCAGTGTATTTTACTTCCTTATTCACTACTCTCTCCCTAAGCACAGAGATCAGTGGCTGACACATAACAAATGCACTCAATAATATCTGTTGAATGAATAAAAAAGCAGCTTGACTAAGAAATACACACAAGGCCAGGCATGGTGGCTCACGCCTGTAATCCCATCACTTTGGGAGGCTGAGGTGAAAGGATTACCTGAGCCCATGGGTTCTAGACCAGCCTGGGTAACTTGGCGAGCCCAAATCTCTACAGTAAATCAAAAAATTAGCTGGGCATGGTGGTGTGTGCCTATACTTTCAGCTACTTGGAAGGCTGAGGTGGAAGGATTGCCTGAGTTCAACAGGTCAAGGCTAGAGTGGCTGTGAGTGTGTCACTGCATTCCAGCCTGGGCAATAGAGTTGAGACTTCAACTCAAAAAAAAAAAAATTACAAGAAAAGAAACACACACACACACATGAAGGGGAACCAAAAAAACCCTGGGATTTATTTAAAATATGTATTGGTTGGGCGCAGTTGCTCATGCCTATAATCCCAGCATTTTGGGAGGCTGAGGTAAGAGGATTACCTGAGCCTGGAGGTCTGAGACCAACCTGGGCAACTTGGAGAAACCTCATCTCTACAATAAACCAGAAAATTTCAGGGTATAGTGGCGCGTGCCTGTGGTTCCAGCTACTTGAAAGATTGAGGTGGAAGGATCGCCTGAGCCCAACAGGTCAAGGCTGCAGTGGCCACGAGTGTCCCACTGCCCTCCAGCCTGGGTGACAGAGTGACTCCAACTTAAAAGAAAAAGGGTTTTTATTCTTACATGTGTAAACTTTAGTTACCTTCAAAGTACTCTCCTTTGTTGCAATACACCTATTGAGACACTATTTTCACCGCTCATACCACTTCTGAACTTGTCGATTTTGATGTCTTTTAGTGCTTCTGCTGTTTTTGGTTTCACCTCTTCTACATCAGCAAAACATCTCCCTTTGACAATTTTTTTCATCCAGGAGACAAAAAAAAGTTGCTTAGGGTGAGATCAGAAAAGAAGGGTGGTTAGGGAGGGTGGGGCACCGGGGTCATGCAGTTTTTTGGTCAAAAACTGCTGAACACTCAGCACAGTGTGGGTTGGTGTATTGTCATGGTGGAAGAGCAAGCCATCTGTTTGCCAAAACTCAGGTTGTGTCTTCCGCAAATCGTGATGCAACCTTCTCAAAACTTCCAGATAAAAACTAGTTGGCCGGGCTCGGTGGCTCAGCCTGTAATCCTGTGCCTTTGGGAGGCTGAGGTGAGTGGATTGCCTGAGCCTGCAGGTTCGAGACCTGCCTGGGCAACGTGGGGAGACCTCATCTCTATAATAAATCAAAAATGTGGCGGGCATGGTAGCCCACACCTGTAGTTCCAGCTACTTGGAAGGCTGAGGCGGAAGGATCACCGGAGACCAGGAGGTCGAGGCTGCCGTGGCCGGGAGCGGCCACTGAACTCCAGTCTGGGTGACAGAGTGAGACTCCAACTCAAAAAAACCAACCAAACAAAAAAAAGTGTAGTTGACTTTGATCTGGAGGAACAAATTCTAAGTGTACTACAAGGGCCTGCTGGGCTCAGGAGATCCTCCCACCTCAGCCTTTGAAGTAGCTGGAAATACAGACATGCACCACCACGCTGGGCTAATTATTTTATTTATTGTAGAGATGAGGTCTTGCTATGTTGCCCAGGCTGGTCTCAAACCTGTGATCTCAGGCAATCCTCTCACCTCGGCCTCCCAAAGTGTGGGATTATAGGTGTGAGCCACTGCATCGGGCCCTCTTTTTATTTTTTTATTTATTTTAAAAAATATTTATTTATTTATTTTTATTTTTATCAATTTTTTTTAATGATGATGTTGTGGGGTACAGTTAAGGGTTAGGTATACAAATACGTTTCATTCAGGCGCCCTGTTGATAAGAGGTGTTGCCCCGTCCCCAGACAAATATTTGCTACCGTTAATCCCATCTCCCTCCCCCCCCTTTTTCTTTTTTTTGTTTTTTAGTCAAAGTCTCACTCTATTGCCCAGTGGCACGCTCACGGCCACCGCAGTCTCGAGCTGCTGGGCTCAAGTGAACCTTCCGTCCCACCCTTCCAAGTAGCTAGAACCACAAGCATGCGCTACCACGCCCGGCTAATTTTTTGATTTACTGTAGAGACGCGGTCTCACCAAATTGCCCAGGCTGGTTTCGAACCTCCGGAAAGTTCCGGGGTACCGGCTTAAGCGTCCGCTTTGTTTACCATTCTCTCATCCCACAGGCCCAGGCCCGCAGCTCAGTAATCAGTACTTCAATAATTGCAGAACTGAAGAGCCTCATAAACGACCACGTGGGCATGCCCGCGGGGCCAGAAGCCGCGCCATTTTCCTGGCCCGGATTGGTTGGAGCCTGGGTCACGTGACCAACTCTCGCGGGCCGCCAGGGCCCTTTGGTCCCAGGCTCGGCCGGGAAGCTTGTGCGCAGGCGCGGACCCCGG
>NW_007075538.1:84951-86212 GCF_000164805.1 Carlito syrichta
CCAACTCAAAAAAAAAAAAAAAAAAAAGGTTGCTTGTGTGTCTAGTTGTAAGTCTGGGTCAAGGGGGTGTGTCCAGAAATAGGACTGGAGAAGTAACTTGGACCTTGTGTACTGAGGAGTCCTTAGTTACCTGAGGGGATGAGGTTTCTGAAGGAGATGATCAGATTCAGACACATATTTACTTTATTTAGTTATTTAATTTGTTATTTTCATTGTCAGATAGGGTAACGCGCCCACGTCATAACAAGGTTTAAGGGTGGCACATCTCATACATGCGCGAGTCAGTACCCAGTCATCATGGTACTTGAATTGCAAGAGGACCTGCGAGCACGTATTTATTGAGCCACCTGTCACAGGCCCTCTTATGGACACTGAGTGTTTATCAGTGAAACAAGCAGGCTCCTTGCCCATGTGGTGCTTACAGTCGAGGGGGAGACAAGAAGCATAAATAGTGCAGTGTCAGTAACGCTGGGGAGAAAAAGAAACCACAAAATGTTGATGGGTCGCTATAGGATGGCGCTATTTCGATAGGGTGGCCGGGGAAGGCCTTTGAAGAGGTCACTGAGCCTTAGACCTGTGTGAAGGGAAACAGACTTGGACCATCTAGAAGAACCTTCTTCTCAAAGAGAACAGCAGGTGGGAAATCCCAGAGGCCCTGGTATGCTTGGCAAGTTAGGGGACAGGGGGGCTGGAGCCAAGTGATGTGGGGCAGCTTTTATTTTGTTTTATTTTTTTTTGAGTTGGAGTCTCACTGTCACCCAGGCTGAGGGCAGTGGCTGCTCCCGGCCACCACAGCCTTGACCTGCTGGGCTCTGGCAATCCTTCCTCAGCCTTCCAAGTAGTTGGAACTACAGGCGTGCGCCACCATGCCTGGCTAATTTTTTTTTTTTGAGTTGGAGTCTCACTCCGTTGCATACTGGAGTGCAGTGGTTGCTCCCGGCCACCGCAGCCTCCACCTGCTGGGCTCCAGTGATCCTTCTGCCTCAGCCTTCCAAGCAGCTGGAACTACAGACGCGCGCTACCATGCCCAGCTAATTTTTTGATTTATTGTAAAGATGAGGTCTCTCCAAGTTGCCCAGGCAGATCTCAAACCCGCGGGCTCAGGCATTCCACTCACCACAGCCTCCCAAGGCGCAGGATTACAGGCTGAGCCACTGAGCCTGGCTATTTTTTTTTTTTGAGTTGGAGTCTCACTCTGTCACCCAGACTGGAGTGCAATGGCCGCTCCCGGCCACCGCAGCCTTGACCCACTGGGCCCCGG
>NW_007075538.1:86760-98933 GCF_000164805.1 Carlito syrichta
AAAAAAAAAAAAAAAAAAAGAAGTTGAATTCCTGACTTCAAGTGATATTCCTCCCTTGGCCTCTCAAAGAACTGGGATTGCAGGTGTGAGCCACCGTGTCCGGCCTGATTTGTATTTTACAAGGATTGATCTTGTTGTGTGGAGACCAAGTTAAAGTGGACCAAAGTGGAAGTAAAGATTCTGGGTGGATTGTTGCAGTAATCAGTTGAGGCCAAATAATGGTGGCTTGAAACTCTGGAGAAGGAGCCAGTTACGTGTATTCTGGAGTATTTTGAAGGAAAGGGGAACAGAATTTGCTGAAGGCTTCAATGTGAGGCATGAGAGGCAGAAGTCAGGATGACTGCAGTGTATTTGGCTTGGGCGACTGGGATGGTGGATTGCCATTTATGGAGATGAGGAAAGCGTAGGTGTGACGGGGGCAAGGAAGAGTCAGTTTTAGCTGTTTTTTTTTTTTGAGTTGGAGTCTCACTTGGTTGCCTACACTGGAGTGCGGTGGCCGCTCCCGGCCACCACAGCCTTGACCCGCTGGGTTCCGGCGATCCTTCCGCCTCAGCCTTCCAAGTAGCTGGAACTATAGGTGTGCGGTACCACACCCGGCTCATTTTGATTTATTGTAGAGATGAGGTCTCACCAAGTTGCCCAGGCAGGTCTCGAACCCGCGGGCTCAGGCAATCCACTCACCTCAGCCTCCCAAAGCGCGGGATTACAGGCTGAGCCACCGAGCCCGGCTAGTTTTAGCTGTTTTTAAGTGCAGCTAAGAAATACGTGAGTGATTGTTTAGAAGTGAGGTCTGGGTGATGCAGTCATATGATGTGATTATAGAGTGAGTGGACCTGAGGGGTCGCAGAGGCAGACAGGTCAGGAGCATTTAATTCGAGGGGGTGGGAGCTTTCAGAAGTTTTGGGTGAGAGAGAGTGTGTGGGAGTTACCTCAGGCTTATTTCTGGGTGTGGGGACTTTTGTGATGGTGGTGGAGGTTGTCATCATGAGGCATTAGCATCATTGGAGAGTTGAGGGCCCCTGAAGTAGACACTGGGAATTAAGTGATGAGAATGTGCCCTGGTAGGTGGGCTTATTGATGTTAGAGCCTGCTGTTTTCGGGACGGTGTGGACAGAGGACTTAGGTGAGGTGGAGGCAACTTAGAGGACTTGGAGGAAAGCCTGAGGTGGTAGCAGGTCCAGCGGTTGGGGAGGGAATCCTAAGTGTACTGGAAGGGTTAATCTGAGGACTTGGGGCAGCAGATAGTTGTGTTTGGGAGGGGCAAAGTTGTGAGGATAAAACTGGAACTTTCAGAGGGGTAGGAATGATTGATCGGAGGAGAGCAGTGAAGATTAGGTGGGGGAACCTGCGTGGGGGACAAGTCAAGGTCGGGGTGGAATTCGTGGGAGGTGGGAGTTCTTCTGGGGCAGTGGAGTTGTCTTGAATTTGGTGGAGAGCCTGAAAAGGAATGGCTGAGCGTTCTGAGAGGGAGGGAGTAGCCTACTCTCTTGGTGGACAGTCTCCCTGAGTTGGTGAAAGTGCTCCTTCTCCTGTCGGTCTTCTCCTGAGGCTCAAACAGCTCTCTGAGTAGGAAGTGCTTTCCTTCTCTGTACAGATGAGGAAAGAGGCTCCATAAAACCAACTTGACTGCCTTCAAGGAGCCTCCAGGTGGAACAGGGGAACTTGGGGGCTGGGCACTCCTTTGTGAAATGGAAGCCTTAGAAACGGGCAGACTGATGAGATGCACAGAATGTGGGACATTTGATGAGACAGCTGCCCTGGTTGTCTTCCAGAATTCAGTCTCATGGAAGAAACAAGTGAAGGTCTATTATAGATGAAAAGAGAGTAAAGAGGCGTAACCAAATGCATGTGAACTCTGGCTGGATCCTGATTCAAAAGGATAGCTTCTATAAAAAACATCTTTTAGGCAACAGAGCCACCCTGGGCAACATAAGCCCCATTCCTTTATTTTTTTTAACAAAACAAAAAAAGGAAACTTTTTATTGCGGAGATGAGGTCTCGCCAAGTTGCCCAGGCTGGTCTTGAACCCTTGGGCTCAGGCAATCTACTCACCTCAGCCTCCCAAAGACACGGGATTACAGGCTGAGCCACCGAGCCCAGCTTTTTTTTTTTTTTTTTTTTTTTTAATTGGCGTCTTACTCTGTGGCCCAGGCTGGAGTGTGGTGATCCTTCTGCCTAAGCCTCCCAAACAGCTGGAACTACTGGTGCGCACGCAGCTAATTTTTTGATTTATTGTAGAGAGGAGGTCTTGCCATGTTGCCCAGGCTGGTGTTGAAAACCTAGGCTCAAGCAGTCCTCTTGCTTCCACCCCCAAAGTGCTGGGATTACAGGCATGAACCACTGTGCCTGACAGAATGTCCTGTTTTTGGTGATGCGTGCCTAAGGTTCTAAGATGTCATGATGTATTCATGTAAGTATATGGATAAAGTCAATAGGGCAGAATGTTAATTCTTTCAACTTTTCTGTGTATTTGTAAATTTTTTGGTTTTTTTTGAGTTGGAGTCTCACTCTGTCACCCAGACTGGAGTGCAGTGGCCATTCCCGGCCACTGCAACCTTGACCTGCTGGGCTCTGGCCATCCTTCCGCCTCGGCCTTCTAAGTAGCCTGAATTATAGGCACACGCTACCATGCCCAGCTAATTTTTTGATTTATTGTAGAGATGAGGTCTCGCCTGCCCAGGCGGGTCTTGAACCCGCGGGCTTAGGCAATCCACTCACCTCAACCTCCCAAAGGTGCGGGATTATAGGCTGAGCCACCGAGCCCTGCTTATTTGCAAATTTTTATAATGAGTTGTTGGGAAAACATGTCTTCTCCAAAATCTGGAGATTCTGGTTTCTGATTTCTGGCTTCTTTTGAAAGCTAGGAGGGTCAGACATCCCCATGTTGGTTGGAGCTTCATAGAGATGACCTATTTAATTAAATTAATTAATTAATTTATTTTTGAATCGGAGTCTCACTCTGTCACCCAGACTGGAGTGCAGTGGCACAATCACAGCCACCCCAGTGTCAACCTGCTAGACTCTGGTGATCCTTCTGCCTCAGGCTTCCAAGTAGCCAGAACTACAGGCTCGGGCTACCACGCCTGGTTAGTTTTTTTTAATTTATTTTTAATTTTTTTTTATTTGTAGAATCAAGGTGTCACCAAGTTTCTCGGGCTGGTCTCGAACCCACAGGCTCAGGTAATCCCCTCACCTCAGCCTCCCAAAGTGCAGGGATTACAGACTGAGCCACTGAGTCCAGCCGAGATGACCTCTTTTATGTGTGGCAAGTTTGTCATTGGTTCCATCAGCTCAGCTCATTGATGTTTTTGCCTGGTGCCTAGAAGCATGTGGGTTACCTGTCTTGCCATGGTGCAGGGAGCCAACTTACCCAAGGTCACACACCAGGTAAAAGGAAGAACCAGGACTTGTGTCTAAGGCTCTAACTTCAGGTTCACTGCTGTTCCCATGACAGCACACTTTCCCCATTAGGGACAGGCTGGTGGCTGTTACTTTTCAGAATGTGTGCTCCAGTTTCTGCACTGCCTATTGCAACAAGGCACATCTAATATTTCTTTTTCCATGCAACTGTAATGTATCCCATATCTAAGTGTGAGGAGGGGGGATGCCTGGAAAGAGGGAGGTAGGTGATAAGCATGGTGAGGGCTAAGAGGTTATTAATGTCCAAGAGTTAGGTAGGAGTTTTGACTGTTTTGTATTCAGGTTCCTTTATTTTTTTTTTTTTGAGTTGGAGTCTCACTCAGTTGCCCAGACTGGAGTGTGGTGGCCACTCCTGGCCACCGCAGCCTCGACCTGCTGGGCTCCTGCAGTCCTTCCACCTCAGCCTTCTAAGTAGCCGGAATTACAGGCACGCGATACCATGCCCGGCTGATTTTTTTATTTATTGTAGAGATGAGGTCTCGCTGCCCAGGCGGGTCTTGAACCCACGGGCTCAGGCAATCCACTCACCTCAGCCTCCCAAAGGTGCAGGATTACAGGCTGAGCCACTGAGCCCGGCTCCCTTTTTTGTTTGAGTCAGAGTCTCACTCTGTCGCTCAGGCTGGAGTGCAGTGGCACACTCATGGCCACCACAGCCTTTATCTGCAGGGCTCAGGTGATCCTTCTGCCTCAGCCTTCCAGGTAGCTGGAGCTACAGGTGCATGCCACCATGCCCGGCTAATTTTTTGATATATTGCAGAGACGAGGCCTTATCAAGTTGCCCAGGCTGTTCTTGAACCCCTGGGCTTAGGCAGTCCTCTCACCTCGGCCTCCCAAAGTGCTGGGATTATAGGCTTGAGTCACCGTGTCGGCCTTTTAAAAAATTTTTTATTTTATTTTATTTTTTAAATTTATTTTTATTTTTATTTTGAATTGGAGTCTCACTCTGTCGCCCAGACTGGAGTGCAGTGGCCACTCCCGGCCACTGCAGCCTCGACCTGCTGGGCTCCGGTGATCCTTCCGCCTCAGCCTTCCAAGTAGCCGGAATTACAGGCATGCGCTACCACGCCCGGCTGATTTTTTTTGATTTATTGTAAAGATGAGGTCTCGAACCCGCGGGCTCAGGCAATTCACTCACCTCAGCCTCCCGAAGCGTGGGATTACAGGCTGAGCCACCGAGCCCTGTTTATTTTTTATTTTTTTGAGTCAGAGTCTCACTCTGTCACCCAGGCTGGAGTGCAGTAGCATGCTCCTGGCCACCGCAGTCTCAACCTGCTGGGCTCAGGTGATCCTTCTGCTATAGCCTTCTAGGTAGGTTGGAACTACAGGTGTGTATCACCACGCCTGACTAATTTTTTATTTATTGTAGACAGGAGGTCTTGCCAAGTTGCCCAGTCTGGTCTCAAGACCTTGGACTCAAGCAATCAATCCTTTTGCCTCTACATCCCCAAGTGCTGGGATTATAGGCGTGAGCCACTGCACCTGGCCTGTATCCAGTTTCTAGTGCTTGCAGATATGTAGACATTCCAGTATTTGTTGAGTGACTGAGATGATTGGACAGTGGAAAGACCTGGGAACTCAGAAACCTGAGTTCATGTTCCAGCTTTTCCAACAAGCTCTCTGACCTTGGGCTAGTCAAACTGTTCCCTGGACTTGGGTTCCTCCACATCTGCCAGATGCAGAACTGAGTGTTGACTACATCTTCAAGGACTCTCAACTCTGAAACTTTGATTTTACAACAAAAGCAATTGCAAAAGTGTCTCTCTTTTCAAATCCTCATTACCCAAGCACTGCTCCTGTTCAAAAGACCTGCAGTTGGTTCCACAGGCCATATATTTGTCACAAAAGTGACTGAGCACTCATATACTGTGTGTGCGATAGAGGCCAGTCCTGGTTGTTTTATGTAAAGACCAATGTATTGTAGTTAGTAGTTGACTTTGAATCTCAGCTTCAGAACTGTTTAGTTTTCTAACTTAGGTACATTTCTTAATTTCTACATGCTTTAGTTTTCTCATTTGGAGATAATAGAATCTACCTCAGAAGATTGTTAGGAAGGAAATTATATAATCCATGAATAATGTATACTTGGATAAAATGTCAGTTAATTACAGCTACAATTATTTGACAGATAAATCACCAGCAACAAAAGACAGGAAGCTGCATCGGAAACAGGTTGAAAAAAATAAAGCAAATGGAAAGCAGGCATCAGTGAGAGAGTAACTGAACCATTAAGTCCCTGGAAGATTTTAGGAACAAGTTATAAGCATTTAGAAAATTGTCTTTTTGATGAAAGCCAAATTCCCATTTTATTTATTTTTTATTTTTTTTTGAGTTGGAGTCTCACTCGGTCGCCCAGACTGGAGTGCAGTGGCCGCTCCCGGCCACCGCAGCCTCGACCCGCTGGGCTCCGGCGATCCTTCCGCCTCAGCCTTCGAGTAGCCGGAACTACAGGTGCGCGCTACCACGCCCGGCTGATTTTTTGATTTATTGTAGAGATGAGGTCTCGCTGCCCAGGCGGGTCTCGAACCCCGCGGGCTCAGGCAATCCACTCACCTCAGCCTCCCAAAGGTGCGGAATGACAGGCTGAGCCACCAAGCCCAGCTTGATTTTTTGACTTATTGTAGAGACAAGGTCTTGCCATGTTGCTCAGGCAGGTGTAGAACTTTTTTTTTTTTGAATTGGGGTCTCACTCTGTCGTAGAGGCTGGAGAACCGTGGTACACTCATAGCCACTCCAGCGTCGACCTGCCATTCTTCTGCTCAGCCTTCCAAGTAGCCGGAACTGCAGGCATGTGCTACCACGCCTGGCTGATTTTTGATTTATTGTAGAGACGAGGTCTCGCCAAATTGCTGGGGCTGGTCTCGAACCTGCAGGCTCAGGCAGTCCCCTTGCCTCAGCCTCCCAAAGTGCTGGGATTACAGGTTAAACCACCGAGCCCAGCCAGGTCTAAAACTTCTGAGCTCAGGCAATCCTCTTGCCTCTGCCTCCCAAAGTGCTGGTATTACAGGTGTGAGCCACCGTGCCCAGGCCTACAGTTTTCTTACGAATACAGCTAGATGTGATGGCTCATACCTGTAATTCCAGTGCCTTGGGAGGCCGAGCAGGGGAAGATTTCTTGAGGCAAAGTGTTTGAGACCGGTCTAGGCAACATATTGAGACCTCATCTGTACCAAAAAAATAGAAAAATTAGCTGGCCGTGGTGGCATGGACCTGTAGTCCTAGCTACTGGGGAGGCTGAGATGGGAGGATCACTTGAACCCAGGAGTTGGAGACTACAGTGAGCTATGGTCATACCACTGCACTACAGTCTGGGGAACAGACTTTGACTAAAAAAAAAAAAAAAAAAAAAAAAAGAATACAGCATAAGCATGAAGCATAGTGGTTTATGTTGTGATCTCTGAAGTTAGATCAACTGTGTGACCTTGGGCTAGTTTTTTAACCTTTGCTTACCAGATTTCCTTATCAATAAATGAGATGCTAATTTGCAGTTGCTCATTTTGCTGTGAAGGTTGTTTAGTACTGTATTCGCAAGGCAGCAGAAGCTGAAACATGATAAATTTATCTCTGAAAGTCTGTTCAACAATCAGTAAATGCTCTTGAACCAAGACATACAGAAAGGAGATTTTGAGTGCTGGAGTATTAGGAGGAAGCACTAACAAGTCTGTTTTGCTTATACAGTGCTTATTATTTGCCAGCCACTCCCCTACGTGCTTTGCAAACAGTAATTTTCATAATAGCCCTGAGAGTTGAGAAGCACTGTCATTCCCAAGGTGGTAAGGTGGCAGAGTGAACGCTGAAGAGGAAGAGGCAGCGTTGGTGATAGTAACCCTGTCTGAAGGCTGCGCTTAAGGTCTGGCGGAGGAGGGTCAGGTGAAGAAGCCCTAAGTGGTGGCTGTCTCTTGGGACGGGAGGAGTGAGCAGGGGACTGGCATCATGGTGTAGCCTGGTGCCTGATCAAACTGTTTTTACCCCTACTAACTACATATTGGACAGAAGTGTTGTTGAACCTCTTCGTTAATAGGGTTATTACTTGGTTTTTTTTTGTTTTTTTTTTTTGAGTTGGAGTCTCACTCTGTCGCCCAGACTGGAGTGCAGTGGCTTCTGGCCACCGCAGCCTCGACCTGCTGGGCTCCGGCGATCCTTCCGCTTCAGCCTTCCAAGTAGCTGGAATTACAGGCATGCGCTACCATGCCCAGCTGATTTTTTGATTTATTGTAGAGATGAGGTCTCGCTGCCCAGGCGGGTCTCGAACCCGCGGGCTCAGGCAATTCATTCACCTCAGCCTCCCAAAGGCGCGAGATTACAGGCTGAGCCACCGAGCCCGGCTGACAGAACTCTTAAAACAAGTCTGTGGGCCATTGCTCTGCTAAGCTTAGTGGTCTGGCCATGTGCTTCTTTTGAACTGTGGCCACCATGTTTTATTAGCTTTTCCCCCCTCCCCTACCTTAGGGAGACGAATCTCTCTCTCTCCCCTTTCTCTCTCTTTCTAGTTTACTTTCTAAATAAAATATATTTTCTAATGTGTAAAAAAAAAGTCTGTGCTCACTGGGTCCACATCCTCTCCTCTGTCTGCTCTTCAGCCAGTCCGTTTACTATTTCATGCGTACAGCCGGGCTCGGTGGCTCAGTCTGTATTCCCGCACCTTTGGGAGGCTGAGGTGAGTGAATTGCCTGAGCCCGCGGGTTCGAGACCCGCCTGGGCAGCGAGACCTCATCTCTACAATAAATCAAAAAATCAGCCGGGCGTGGTAGCGCATGCCTGTAATTCCAGCTACTCGGAAGGCTGAGGCGGAAGGATCGCCGGAGCCCAGCAGGTCGAGGCTGCGGTGGCCGGGAGCAGCCACTGCACTCCAGTCTGGGTGACAGAGTGAGACTCCAACTAAAAAAAAATATATATATATATTTCATGCGTACTCTTCTGAAACCGTCTTGAGGGTCAATAACGACTTCCATCTAAACCCAGCATCTCATTTCAGCACTTGGCATATTTGACCAATTTTCTCCTTCTAGACTGCTCTTATTCGTTTAACTAACAGTACACTATGTTTCATTATTTCTATAAACCTGCCCTATCCACCTACCCATTCATTGCATTTCCTTAAATATCTTGTCAGAATCCAAAATAAAACTTAAGATCCTGTGCCCATCTGTGTTCTGCTTGGGTAGATTGTCCCTCTTATAGTCTCCCTCCTCCCAGTAGATTGTCTGACTCTTATCTGGTCGCACAGACCAGGACCTAAGAGCTCTTCATCCGTCTCTGTTCATTATGCTCACATCTCATCTATTGGCAAGTCATATTGGCTCTATTACAAACCTTATGTCATCTACCTTTATGTCTTTTTTTTTTTTTTTTTTTTGAGTTGGAGTCTCACTCTGTCACCCAACTGTGGGTGGGTCTTGAACCTGCGGGCTCAGGCAATCCACTCACCTCAGCCTCACCAAAATGCTGGGATTACAGGCTGAGCCACTGAGCCCGGCTACCTTTATGTCTTAGTCCAAGCTACCCCATCATCTTTCTCAGCTGTCCTCAGTAGTCTCCTTACTGGCTACTCTGTTCCACTCTGGACTCTGTAGTCCGTCCTGTCTACACAGTACCCAAACTGGTTAAAAAAAAAAATTCAAAGCCGGGCACGGTGGCTCATGCCTGCAATCCCAGCACTTTGGGAGGTGGAGGCTAAAGGATTGCCTGAGCCCAGGGATTCGAGACCATTCTGGCCAACTTGGTGAGAACTTGTCTCTCCAATAAGTCCAAAGTTTAGCCAGGCATAGTGGCGCATGCCTGTGGTTCCAACTACTTGGAAGGCTGAGGTGGAAGGATCGCCTGAGCCCAGCAGGTCCAGGCTGCAGTGGCTGTACTCCAGTCTGGGTGACAGAGTGACTCTCACTCAATAACAAAAAAAATCAAGACTGGGTACGGTGCCTCATACCTGTCATCCCAGCACCTTGGGAGGCAGAGGCAAGAGGATTGCCTGAGCTCAGGAGTTTGAGACCAGCCTGAGCAACACGGCAAGACCTCGTCTCTCTACAATAAAAATAAAAAAATCAGCCAGGCATGGTGATGCATGCCTTCTTGGACGACTGAAGTAGAAGGATCACCTGAGCCCAGCAGGTTGAGGCTGTGATGGCCGTGAGCGTGCCACTGCACTCTAGCCTGAGTGACAGAATGAGACTGTGACTCTCAAAAAAAAAAAAATCAAGAAGGGTGTGTTGGCATGCCTCTGTGGTCCCAGCTACTTGGGAGGCTGAGGCAGAAGGATTGCATGAGCCTCTGAATTTGAGGCTACAATGTGTTGTATTAACTCCTGTGAACAACCACAGGCTTCCAGCCTGGGCAACATAGTGAGACAACCCTGTCTGATAAAAAAAGAAGAAGTAGAAGAAGGAAGGAAGGAAGAGCACAATACTCCTGAGCTTAAATCCTTGCTGTGATTTTCTGTTAGGCTCAAATAAAATCCAGAGCTTTTGCCATCAGCATTCATGCCTGCCTTGCCTGATCTCTCCTACATCTCCCTAGTTCACTCCATTCAAGCTACTTGGACCTGTCTGTTTCTCAAATATGCTAAAGCCTCCTCTGGCCTTGGGGACTTTGTGCTTACCCTCCTTGAAGTAGTCTAATGCCGGATTTTTGCATAATTCACTTCCATACATTAGAGTCTCAATAAGTGTGGTTTGAATGTGAATTTGATAATTTAAGCATTTTTAACCAAGTGGAATTCATTGGCCTGAGTTAACCTGCACTGTGTCTTTTGAATTCAAAAATTATGTAATGTCTCTGGTTCCTTCCTTCCCAGAAGTTTTTTTTGTTTTTTGTTTTGAGTCGTCTTCTCACTCTCTCGCCCAGGTTGGGGTACAGTGGCATGCTTATGGCCACCGCAGCCTCCATCTGCTGAGCTCAGGCAATCCTCCTGCCTCGGTCTTATAAGTAGCTGGAACCATAGGTGTGTGCCACCATGCCCGGCTAATTTTTTGACTTAATGTAGAGACGAGGTCTCGGCCTGTTGTCCCTGCTGGTTTCAAACCTCTGAGCTTAGGCAGTCCTCTTGCCTCAGCCTCAAAGTGCTGGGATGACAGGCGTGATCCACCGCATCCGGGCCCCTTGGGCTTTTAGGGAGAGAAATTACAAGCAGTATTTAGGGTACATATACTTGTTTCTGTGGGAACAACCGTAGTCAGGTTTTCAATGAGGTTTATACAATGTACCCAGCTGAACGCCTGGAACTTAGTGAGTGGTAATCACTGCCAGTGTAAGTGTACTGTGCGTGTCACGATGTGCTTTTCCATTTACTTGTGATGTTGAGAGGCAGTATAATTTAGTGTTTAAGAACACAAGACTCGGAGCAATATTGCTTGAGTTTATAGCTTTTTTTTTGCCATTTGGTAGCCATGTGAACTTCAGCAAGTTCCTGACAGCTCTTTGCCTCAGTATAGGAGTTTTTTATTGCTGCTGTAACAAATTGTTACAAACTTAGTGACTTAAAACATCACATATTGGCTGTGCATGGTGGCTCACGCTTGTAATCCCAGCACTTTGGGAGGTGGAGGCAAGAAGATTGCCTGAGCCCACGTGTTTGAGATCAGTCTGGGCAACTTGACAAGACCTCAGCTCTACAATAAATCGAAAACTTAGCTGAGTGTGGTGACTTATGCCTGTAATCCTAACACATTGAGAGGTGGAGGCCAGAGGATTGCCTGAGCCCAGGGGTTCGAGACCAATCTGAGCAACTTGGCAAGACCTGTCTCTACAGTAAATCAAAAAATTAGCCAGGTATGGTGGTGCATGCTTGTAGTTCCAGCTACTTGGAAGGCTGAGGTGTGAGGATCACCTGAGCCCAGCAGATCAAGGCTATCTGTAGTGATTGTGAACTTGCCAATGCACTCTAGCCTAGGCGACAGAGTGAGATTCCAACTCAAAAACATAAACAAAAAAGGAAAGGTACATTTATTAAAGGGAAGTTACACAATGGGCAGGACAGCAGTGAGAGTGTCTGCTGTCTACCTGAGTTGAACTTTGAGTAACAGTATGTCCTAAGTGTCAAGGACATCCTGGGGGATAGGGATGCAGTGGTTTTGGGAACTTGCATCCTTTTATTTTTTCTTCTGAGTTGGAGTCTCACTCTGGTGCCCAGGCTAGAGTGCAGTGGCACGCTCTGCCTCGACTTGCTGGGCTCAGGCGATCCTTCTGCCTCAGCCTTCCAAGTAGCTAGAACTACAAGCATGCGTCACCTTGCCTGGCTATTTATTTTATTTTATTTTTAAAATTTATTGTAGAGACGAGATCTCGCCAAGTTACCTGGGCTGGTCTCGAACCCATGGGCTCAGGCATTCCATTCTCCTTGGCCTCCCAAAGTGCTGGGATTACAGACTGAGCCTCTGAGCCTGGCTCTGATTTATATTTGAAAACAATCTCTCCAAGAAGAGGATAGTGACTTGTAGGAGGCAAGAATGGGTGCAGGGAGTGCAGGTCTAGGGCCGGTGTTTTCTAAGTGAGACATGATGGCGACGCAAAGCAGGGAAGCTGTGGAAGTGGAGGACAGTGGATGGACTATGCCGCTGTGATTATATTTATATATCATTTGTGTGTCCACCTGGGCATTTCTGTAGGGTTGGTTCCTAGGAGGGGACTTGCTACATTAGAGAGTCTGAATAATAATAACTGACATTCCTTAAGTATTATGTGCCATGTACTGTTAAAAGTACTTTTCAGCCGGACTCGGTGGCTCAGCCTGTAATCCCGCGCCTTTGGGAGGCTGAGGTGAG
>NW_007075538.1:99075-100123 GCF_000164805.1 Carlito syrichta
CCAAAAAAAAAAAAAAAAAAAAAAGTACTTTTCATGTACTGAAGCCATAAGTAAGCTAGAGTCTCAGGGTCCTTAGCATAGTTAAGGATTAAAAGCACAGACATGATATTCAGCGTTGATGGCAGTTGAATTAAAAAAAAATCTCCAGAGCAGAGTCTGTAGAGCTAGGTAGGAGTGTGTTTTGTGGAGAGATTTGTTGTCAGAGGCCTTTATATAGCTGCTGCTGGAAGAATTCAGGGGAGGGCGTGTTCGCATGAGTCTGCCATGGGAAGAAAGGCTTTTTTGAGCAAATGGCCTTTGAGTTGGGTTTTGAAGTTTGGGGCAAGGCTTGGCTAGGCGTGGGGAGGAGGAGGCTGAGCACTTCGGGAGGGTAGGGTGTTGTGTGATTTAAAGCACAAAGGTCACAATGAAATGTTTGGGAGTGAGTAATCTAGCAATAGTAGGATAAAGCCAATGCTGAATGGTTTTAAATGCCGGCTTTTATATTTTTAAATTATTTTTATTTTTTTTTTTGAGTCGGAGTCTCACTCCGTCACCCAGCCTGGAGTGCAGTGGCCGCTCCCAGCCACCACAGCCTCAACCTGCTGGGCTCTGGTGATCCTTCCATCTCAGCCTTCCAAGTAGCTGGAACTACAGGTGCGTGCCACCACGCCCAGCTAATTTTTTTGATTTATTGTAGAGATGAGGTCTCGCCAGGTAGCCCAGGCGGGTCTCAAACCCGCGGACTCAGGCAGTCCACTCAGCTCAGCATTCCAAAGCTTGGGATTACAGGCTGAGCCACCGAACCCAGCTTAAATGCCGGCTTTAGATTTTGTTTTTCTGTAGCAGTTTGAAAATCAGAAACAAACCTCTTGTTGAGCCCTTTTATAATTAAGGCAATAGCAGCCAAGGAGAAGTTTAGTATATGCCAGGTATTGTGCTGGGTGCTGTTGCACATACTTTTTTCTTTTTTTGAGTTGGAGTCTCACTCTGTCGCCCAGACTGGAGTGCAGTGGCCGCTCCCGGCCACCGCAGCCTCGACCTGCTGGGCTCCGGCAATCCTCCTGTC
>NW_007075539.1:0-19999 GCF_000164805.1 Carlito syrichta
ATGTACCACATTTTTAAAATCCAGTCCTCTTTTGATGGACAGCATTGTTGGTTCCAGGTTCTTGCTATTGTGAACAATGCTGCAATAAACATACATGGGCCGGTATCTTTACCATAGAGTTATTTGGGTTTTTCAGGGTATATTCTCACTAGGGGAATTGCGGGGTCATATGGGAGGTCGATGTTTAGAGCTTTTAAGGATCGCCACACTGAAAATGAAACACTGCTACACTGTTGGTGGGAGTGTAAACTAGTGCAACCTCTGTGGAAATCAATTCTAATTTTCTAAGGATGTTTCCTGGGTTTTCCAAGGTTCTTGTATTTTGAGGTTTTACATTTAGGTCTTTGATCCATTTAGTGTTCATTTTTGTGTTCGTGATATGTAGGGGTCTTGTTTAATTCTTCTGCATGTTGTCAGAAAGTTTCCCAACACTGTTTCCTGAATAAGTTCACCTCTGCCCGGTGGTTATCAGTAGAGGATTTGTTAAAGATGACTTGTTGAAAGACTGAGGTTTTGCTTCTGGAATCTCTATTTTAATCCACTGGTCTATATGTCTGTTATTGTACCAATACCAGGTTGTTTTGTTTATCGTAGCCTTATAATAAAGTTTAAACTCTGGAAGTGTGATGCCTCCCATTTTGTTTCTTTTAGCTGCCCGTGGTCGCTTATATTTTTATATGATTTACTCTGCTGTCATTTCCAGGTCTGAGAAGAATAATGGTGATAATTTCATGGGTATTGCATTGAATATATAAATTGTTTTTAGTAGGATGGATACCTTAACAATGTGGATAATTTCAATCCATGAGCATGGTATGTATTTCCGCTTGTTTGTGTCATATTTGACTTCATGGAGAAGTGTTTTGTAGTTTTTATTGTAGGGGTCTTTCATTTATCTGCTTAGGTAGATAACAAGTTATTTCATATTTTTTTGTGACTATATTGAATGTCATTGTGGTTTTGGGGGTTCTGTTTGTTTATTCTTAGTGTGTAGGAATGTGACTCTCTTTTGCACATTTATTTTTTACACTAAGAGTTTGCCAAAGTCCTTTATAACTGCAAGGAGGTTTTCAACATATTACCTTGGGTTTTTAAGGTAGAGAATCATGTTGTCTGCAAAGAGAGATAACGTAACTTCCTCTTTTTCTATTTGTATACCCCTGATTTATTTTTCCTGTCTGATTGCTGTAACTAGGATTACCAGCACTATGTTGAACAGGAGAGGTGAGAATGTGTAGCCTTGTCCTGAATGATTTTCAGGATAAATTGTTCCATACTCTGTTTATCAATATGTTGGTTGTGGGTTTATCATACTTGGCTGTTCCTATTTTGAAATATGTTCCAATAATGCCTAGGTGTTCAAGGGTTGTTGTCAAAAAGGATGCTTGATTTTATCAAAAGCTTTTTGCGCATCTAATGATATAACCACATGCTTCTTATTTTGACATCTGTTGATATATTAAATTATGTTTATGGTCTTGTGAATACCAAACCAGGACTGCATCCCTGGGATAAAACTTACTTGGTCATGGTGGATTGTTTTTGAGATCTGTTGTTGGATCTGAATTCCTAGAATCATATTGAGAATATTTGCATCTATGGTCATCAAGGATATTGCATTGTAGTCATCTTTCTTTGTTAGATACTTACTCAACTTGAGTTTCTATGTGATTTTAACTTCATAAAATATTTGGGGACAGATCTCTCTTTCTCAATTGCCTAAAACACTTTCAACAGGATTGGTATCAGCTCTTCCTTGTAGGTTTTGTAAAATTCTGCTGGAAAGTCATCTGGTCCAAGACTTGCTATTTTAAGTTTATTATGACAGTCAATTTCTTGGGTTATTATTCATCTGTTTAGGATCTCAATATCTTCTTGTTTCAAACATGGAAGATTAAGTGATGTCAGATAGTTCTCCATTTCATGTAGGTTATCAAGGTTGTTTCCATACAAGTGTACATATTTACCTCTGATAATATTTTATATTTATTTGGGGTCAGTTGACCTTTTACATTTCTGAATATGTTTATTTAAGATTTTTCTCTCCTTTTCTTGGTCTATCTGACTAGGAGTTCATCAGTCTTTTTTATTCTTTCTAAGTGTCAGCTTTTTGCTTACTTATTTTTTTATATTATAATTTGTCTTCGATGTCCTGCATTTGGACTATTTTGGTAATTTATATTATTCTGTTGAAGTTACGGTCTTGGTGGTTTTGCTTTTCCAGCTCCCATAGGTTATTTGTTAAGCAGCTAACTTATGATCTTTCCATTTTCTTCATGTGTGTTTTTACAGATATGAATTCCACTCTTATTAATGCTTTCATGACATCTCAGAGATTTTGGTAAGATATTTCTTCATTTGTACGTGTTTCCAGGAATGCTTTAATTTGTGCTTTGATTTTTGTGTTGACACAGGAGTTGGTCAGCATCATTCTTTTTAGTGTTCATGTCTTTGTGTGTTTTGGGGGAACTTTGTTGCCATTGATATTTATTTTTATTCCACTGTGATATGAGAACTTGCATGGTAGTATTTCAATCTTATAAAATTTGTTTTTGTTTGATTTATAGCTGAGGATGTGGTCGATCTTAGAGTACATTCCATGTGGGGAAGAGTAGAATGTCTATTCTGTGGTTCCTGAATGGAGTGTTCTGTAGGTGTCTATTAAGTTCATTTGGTAAAATGTCAAGTTGAGGCTCCAGATCGTGTAGATTTTTGTCTCAATAATATGTCTAGGGTTGTTAGTGAGGTATTAAAGGCCAAGAGACAATATCTATTTAGCTTACCTAGAAGGTGCTTTATAAAAAATGGTGCTCCTAAGTTGGGTGCATGCAAGTTTATGATGGATATTTCTTGTAGATGGATTGAATCTTTTGAATTATGTGGTAAACTTCTGTATCTTTTCTAAATTTTTGATAGCTTAAAAGATATTTTGTCTGATGTTAAGTTTTCATCTCCTGTCTTCTTTTGTGTTCTGTTTGCCTAAAATTTTGTTTTCCATCCTCCTATTTTGAGTCTGTGAATGTCCAATCTGGTGAGATGAGTCTGCTTGAGACTACACACTGTTGTGTCATGATTTTTAAATCCAGTTTGCCATTCTGTCTTTTCAGTGGTGCATTTAGTATTTGCGTCCACATAAATTAATGAAATGTGAGAATTTATCCCTGTTATGTTCTTCTATAAATTGTTGCTGTTATTTATTTGATGACTTTCTTTTGATTTGGAGTTTGGTTTAACTTTTTTCTCAATCTTTATTCTGCATTCTAGAGAAGGGCATGATCATTCTTTTTTTTTCTACTGTTTTAATATTTTCTCAAGTAGTGCTTTTAGAGCTGGTCTGGAGGTGGCATAAGCACTTAGGAATTGAGTGTCTTGGAAGGATTTAAATTCTCCATCAATGATGAAGCTTAGCTTAACTGGGTAATAAAATCTTGTTTGAAATTGTTTACATTTGAGAACTTTGAAAATTGAACCCCAGTCTCTTCTAGCCTGCAGCATTTCTGTAGATAAGACTTCTGCTATTCTAATGGATATTTACTGGCAAGTAATCTGACATTTCTCTCTTTCTCTTTAGAAGTTTTTCTTTTATAACTATTTTGTGTAAGTGAATTACTATGTGTCTTTGAGTTGGTCTCATTATTTGATGCTTTGTAGAGGTTCTCTGGATCTCTTGTGTTTTAATAGTCCGATATCTGATGAGGTGAGGAAAATTTTTCTGGATAATTTCATGAAATGTCTGTTATATGGTGGTCTCTATCTCTCTAGCTGCCTCACAGACTCCAACTAATCTTAGGTTTGGTCTCTTGATATAATCTCTTGGAGGTTTTGCTCCTTCTTTGTAAGCTTCCATTCCATTTTTTTTTTGAGTTGGAGTCTCACTCTGTCACCCAGAATGGAGTGCAGCAGCCTCCCCAGACGCCTAAGCCTCAACTTGCTGGGCTACAGAAATCCTTCCACCTCAGCCTTCCAAGGAGCCAGAACTACAGTCACACGCTACCATGCCCGGCTAAGTTTTGATTTATTGTAGAGATGAGGTCTTGCCAAGTTGCCCAGGCAGGTCTCGAACCCATGGGCTCAGGAAATCCACTCACCTCACCTCAGCCTCCCAAAACATGGGATCACAGGCTGAGCCACTGAGCTCAGCTTTATTCCATGTTTTAACAGTTTGGGTTAGTTTTGGTCCTCAAGTTCTGAGCTTCTTTATTCTGCTGGGTTAATTTGCTTTCCATGCTTATCAGTTTGTTATTTATTCATTCACGAAATTCTTTACTGCCATCATTTCAATTATCAACACCTTCATTCTTTTATCTTGTCTCTCCTCATTTATATGTATTATCTTTATTAATATCTTGATGTCTGGGCTTGTGATTTGAGACCCATCATGCTGAGGGTCGTCATTGTTTGAGTTTCAAAGTCTGTGTTATCAGTTGCTATCATCCCAGGGGAATATATTGGAGCTGTGTTCTTCTGTTGATCCATCTTCATTTGTAAAGGCATTCCTCTCTCTTTCTCCCTCTTTATTTAATTCTGTTGTTCAGTGATGGGGATAGCTTTCATTTCTTTTTGCTGAATCGCTTATTCTTCTTTATGTAGTTCCTATGGATTTGTTCAGTTTTGGAGCGGCCTGGGGTTGGGGGTCTGTGGTTTTTGTAGTTTTGGGATTTGATTTTTGTGATTCAAAAACTATGCACAGATTACTGTATTTACTGGCAGGTGCGTGACAACACTGCTATTAACTTCTCACTGTCTTACAGTCTACCCATGTAAGATAGGAAAAAGAAAAAGAACTGAAAGTGTAAAAATAAAGATAAAAGGAAGGTGTAAAAAGAGACAAAAAAGAAGTGGGAAAGCAGACAGGTACATCAACAAATGAATAACCAGCAAAAAGCAAAAATAGACAAAAAGAAGAAAATCTACAAACAGTCATACAAACCAAAAAGCCTCTGATGTGTGCCTCCTCAAAAACACACATATGCAACAGAAAACCTAAGAAGCAACAATAAAACAACAAAAGCAAAGCAAGTATGAAGAGGAAAACAAAACAGAAAGAAGGAGAAAAGAAGAGCTTCCTCTGTGGCTGTTTCTGGAACTTCAGGTTACTTTCCAAAGCAATGCTTACACTTTTGGCTATCACTATATTAAGAAGACCCTCTGGCCACAAGTTCATCCCCACCACTCAGTTCACACTAACCTGGTTCCTCTTAGTATGAGTCAGATGAACCGCAGATGACTGTGGAAGGAGAGAAATCAAATCCCAGAGAACAGGGATTACCTCTGGGTCTCAGGTGGAGGCTGGACAAAGCTGGATAGAGCAACACAGGGCTTTGCCCAATACAGGACCAAAAACTGGTCTCATTCAGTGTCTTCTCACTGATGACTGAACTCAGTTTCAGATTTGCATGCTGTGCCTTCTCCAAATTTTGAGAGCTAGTGCCCTGCCTACTACCAGAGGAGGTGGAATGGACTAGGAACCAGGTATTGAGAAGCAGCTGATCTCTGCTGCCTCCTCCCAAGAGACCACCAAGAATAACAGATAAATCTGTACACTAAAAACTCCAATCTCAGGAGTGTGATGGCTTGAACTCACCTCCAGTAGACAGCCATGACTGTTTGAACTGGAGATGCCCCTCAGATGGACTTCCACTCACCCACTGGCACACACCCACTCACACATACAGTCTTTATGGACACTTTATTTTGCAGAGATTTTTACACTTCCACTGGTTCCATAAAGATCTTGCCCATCTCCCCATGCCTTTTACTCTAACTGCAATTTGAGGATTTGAATTATTTTATCCTTGGAATTAATTTAGGCAAGCCAATATATTTGAGACTACACATTGCACTGTTTCAGGGACTGAAATATGTGAAACTTCAAACAAAGTTGCTAGATCAGTTTTGTAAAAATACAAAGAAAATTTCATTCTTTCTATGGACCTATAAAATTTTGTTACAAACTGCACCAACTTGTCAAGAGTTTTTCTGGCATTTGCCTACTCTTGACCCACAAGTTAATAAAGGACTCTAATTAATTAAACTCAGTTTACAGGCATTACTTCTTGCTTACTCGGTCATAACATTTCGAGGTCCCAGAGAGATAATTTATTGTGTGCCAGCACAAGCTGCCATCTCGCTCTGGTTCTCCCAAGTTGGGAGGAAAGGTTCTATGAAGGCACCACCTGAAATCTCAGGACCCCTTAGCCTCTCACTTGGCTCTTAGAGGCTCAGAACGACTGCTGACAGCTATGCCTCAAGAGAATCAGAGTTCATCTGCTGTCTCCTAGGAGGTAAGAGTAATTTTTTAAAGTTTCCTGGTACTGCGGTTTTTCTGTTTTTATTTCTGATCAAGGGAGTTACAGCCTGATGAGGTTGCGCTTCGGACACTATTCACTAAGCCAAGACGCTGACTGAACAGAGTCCCTGTTCTCTGCCCTGAGATATCCCCGGGATATATAATTTTGGTTTAATCTTTGTCTGTTACTTTTTTGTGTGCCGTTTTCTTTGTTGTGTGCCATGGCCTCCCAAAATTCAAAGCAAGTCAGTCCTTTAGACTATGTTAAAAAACTTTTCTGTTGCCTTTGCTGAGGATTATGGTGTCTGCCTTACTAAAGGACCCTCCAAACTCTCTGTCATATAGAATGACCTGCTTTTCATGTTGACTGTCCTTCTACAGGGCCTCTAGACGTTAACATATCTGAGAATGTCTGGAAAATAGTCACAGGGAAACCTGGTCATCCGGATCAGTTCCCTTATATAGAGCAGTGGTTAAGTTTGTTCCGGAACCCACCCCCTTTGGTTAATGGCATATTCTCTTGAAACTCCGAGTTGAGTTCTGATTGTTTCCCCCCGTAAATCCCCTAATTTCTCCAACCCATCTATGTTGCTCCTCCAGGATCCCAAGGTAGTGCTGTGTCCAGCTACTCTTCCCTCCTGCACGTCCTATCCTGTTCTATCATCCTCTAGTGAGGATCCTCTCGAGGATCCAGTCCTCTTTCACCCTCTGTCGTATACTCTTCAGACTTCCTCACCCACTGTTATCACCATGGTTCCTGATTGTCCCCATTCATCTCCAACTTCGGGTACAGCTGAGTCTGCCTCTAGTTCTAAGCCTTTTGTGTTTTCTTCACCTGTGGCAGCTTGGCTTAGGCCCCGTGCTAATCCGGTTCCAATTCTTGCCCTCTGGCAATTTTTCTACTGTCAGCATCGGGGGATTGGCGGGGAGGAGTATTTATGGTGTATACTCCTTTTTCTTCTTCTGATTTACACAATTGGAAGCATCAAAACCCTTCTTTCTCTGCTAGGACACAGGCACTTATTTCATTAAAATAATCTATGTATACACATCATCCCATGTAAGATGACTGTCAACAACTTTTAGTCACTGTTTATTGCTGAAGAGTGAGAACGCATTAAGTCTGAAGCTAGAAGGTCTATTCTGGATTCTACTGGGGGCATACCGGAAGAAAATCAAGACATCCTGGACAGATATTTTCCTACTTCTCACACAAATTGGGACTCTAACACTTCAGCCAGTTCTAGAGCACTGAGTATATATCACTGGGCTCTATTAGCAGGTTTAAAGGGGGCAGTCCAAAATCACATTAATTTGTCTAAAATCACTGAGGTTCTCCAGGGACCCGATGAGTCCCCAGGAGCATTCTTTGAACATCTCCAAGAGGCGTATTAAACCTAAACCCCTTCTTACTTCTTGTCTCCTGAGAATGCTTGGTCCATCAATTTGATATTCATGGCACAATTGGCTACCAATATTAAAAAAATACAGAAGTTAGAAGACTTCGAGGGAATGAACATTTCTCAGTTACTTGAAGTAGCTCAAAAAGTTTACAATCATCGAGATGCTGTGAAACAGAAACAAGCAGTTCAGGCGGCTGCCAAAGTTGCAAGAAGACAGGCCAAAATCCTAGTGACAGCCCTCAGGGTCCCAGGAACTGGTTTAAAGCCTCCACGTGAAAAGTCTGATAACAAAAAGACCAAAAGTTTCAAAAACTGGAACACATCAAGCTAACTAAGCACCACTGTGCTTATTGGAAGGAGTTTGGACCTTGGGTCAAAGATTTTCCCTATCGCCCACCACAAAAAAACCAAGACCTGAACCCTAAGCCCATTCTGGTCCTGCCTTTGCCCAGAGGGCCAGAAAATAATTCAGACTGAAGGGTCTAAGGATCTTTCTCCTTGGACCCTCAAGTGTCTATGTTAACCACAGCTATCAGGGCCCACCCAGTTGAACTCTTAGTGGACACTGGGGCAGAAATTTCAGTCCTAAAGTCACTATTGGGACCTATGTCTAAAAATCATCTTTTAATACAAATAACAAAAGGAATGACTACCAATGGCAAATTCACTTCTAATCGGATAGTTGACTTGGGACAAAAGCGGGTAACACACTTATTTTTAGTAGCTCCTGGGTGTTCCCTCTCATGGGGAGAAATATGTTATGAAAATTAAGAGCAACCGTTGTGATTTCAGCTGACAAAACTGAAATGTTTATTCCTACTACATATTAAATGCTCTTAACTGTTCTACTTTTTGAAGAATATCTTTTAGCCACTCCAAAGTCTACTACTAAAAATGTTCCATCAAGCTTACTTCTACAGTTGCAGCAGGAATTTCCTTCCGTCTGTGCAGAAACCAACATGAAAGGATTGTCAAAACATCGCCCTCCATTGGTGGAAAATTTACTGACATCAGCTACTACTGTCTAGGTTCGCCAGTAAACTTTGAGTTTACAGGCCCAGAAAGAAATTGCTCCTCATATAAAAAGACTCAGCTTCCAACATTCTGATTTCATGGAAAACAGCATAGAACACACATTTCTTGCCAGTTCAGAAACCGGGACTTCTGACTACCATCCAGTTCAAGACTTAAGAGCAGTCAACAAACTGGTAGAAACTATTCATCCAACTGTTCCTAACCTGTACATTTTACTTAGTCTGCTTCCCCACTCAATATCAGGCATATACTGTGCTAGACTTAAATGATGATTTTTTTTTCACTATTCCCCTGTCTCTTGTTAGCCAAGCTATTTTTCTTTTGAGTGGACAGATCCAGACACAGGAGACACCAGTAAGTTAACTTGGACATGACTACCACAAGGCTCAAGAACTCCCCAACCCTCTTTGGTGAGGGCTTGCAACAGGATTTGTCATGGTTCAGTGCCCAACAACCTGAATATGCTTTGCTTTATTATGTGAATGACCATCTACTTGCAGCTGCAGACTTAGACACATGCTTACAAGGTACTAAAACTTTGTTACAACTTCTCCAGGGCCTGGGCTACAGCGTATCAACAAAGAAAGCACAGCTTTGCTCCGCCAAAGTGCCGTACCTTGGATACCAGCAGCAAGAGGGCAAGTGAGCCCTAACCTCAGCCTAGAAAGAAGCCATTTTCTGAATTCCCACATCAACCACCAAGAAAGAGGTACATAAATTCCTGGGGGCAACAGAGTATTGTTGGCTATGAATCCCAGCATTTGCAGAAATTGTCAAAACCTTGTATTCAGTCACAGCAGGGGATCAACCCCTAAATTAGGCTGCTGCTGAGAAGCAAGCATTCCAGCAACTCAAAACAGCTCTAACTCAAGCACCAACACTAACCCTTCCTGATGTTACCAAACCTTTCCACGTGTTCATTCATGAACAATGAGTAATTGCCAAAGGGGTCCTCACTCAAATGCTTTGGCCATGGCAAACACTGGTGACCTATTTGTCAAAGACTGAACCCGGTAGCTTCTGATTGGCCCTCTTGTCTTTGAGCCATTTCGAACACGACTTTGCTGGTTAAAGAACCAGATAAGTTAACTCTCAGCCAAAACCTGACTCTAACTGCTCCCCATGCTGTTGAGACTTCTCCAGGAAGCCTCTGGCCATTGGATGTCAAACACATGTATTAGCCAGTATCAGAGCCTACCATTAGAACAAACTAGACTAACTTTCTCTACTACTCAATGCCGCAACACAGCAACTCTGTTGCCTGATAACCATCTGGAGACACCAGTCCATGACTGCAAGGAAGTGTTGGAAATTACCCAGGTCAGCCGACCTGATCTTCGGGACACTCCTCTGTGCCAGACTGATGCTGACCTGTTCACAGATGGTAGCAGCCTGATGCTAAAAGGAGTCCATAAGAGTGGTGCAGCAGTAACTAGAGCTCATGATGTAATCTGGTCACAGACACTGCTTCAGCGGACTTCTGTACAAAAGACTGAGTTATTTGCTCTAACCCAAGCCCTAACGCTGGGGAGAAGAAAAACTAATAAACTTCTTCACGGATGTATTTGCCACACTTCATGTACATGCCATGATCTACAAAGAATGTGACCATCTCACTGCAGCAGGTAAGACTATCAAAAATAAAGAAAAAAATATTAGCTCTCTTGAAAGCTGTTTGGCTCCCTAAAGTGGTAACTGTTGTTCATTATAAATGTCACCAAAACTCTGACACTCTAGAAGCAATTGGAAACTGCCTGGCAGACCTGATAGCCAGGGAAGCAGTAAAACTCACAATTGAACTCCTAACTATTTAAACAGTTAAAACATTTCCAGTCCCTTCTCTCCCACAGCGGCCCAGATATACACATAGAGAAATAGAGGCTGCAGAGCTGGCGGGAGCCTACAAAAAACCTGATGACTGCTGGGCTAAAGACTCCAGAATTGTTCTACCTGATGTTCTTGCAGAGAAATTAATAAAGTAACATGACTCTACCACCCACCTAGGAAGAACAAAAATGGCTGAACTGTTAAATCATTTTTATATTATCAAAAACTTAAAAGACCAAGCTAATTCAGCAACTTTAATGTGTCCTGCTTGTGTTTGTGCCAATCCCAAGGGAGGGCCAAAATCCCTTTCAGGAATCAGGGCATGAGGATTAAGCCCTGGTGAAAAGTAGAAAATAGACTTTACTGAAATAATACCTCCACATGCAGGATGTAAATATTTACTGGTGTTAATAGACACTTTTTTGGGATGGATAAAATTTTTTGGCACAAAAAATGAAACCATCCTTAATAAGCAAAATACTTATTAAATAAAATAATTCCTAGGTACGGGTTTCCTCTTTCTATCGGCCCAGACAATGGTCCTGCCTTCACTTCGTCCATAGTTCAGCTGATTAATAAAGCACTAAACATCAAATGGAAACTGCATTTTGCTTACCGACCACAAAGTTCTGAACAAGTGAAACGCATGAACCGACCTTTAAAAAATACTTTCTCTAAATTAATAATAGAAACCGGTAAAAATGGATAACTGTCTTACCCCTAGCTCTCCTTTGAGCTAAATATACCCCGTATAAGCCTAGGTTTACTCCCTATAAAATCATGTTTAAAGATCACCTCCTCTGTTACCTCGCCTACAGGATACTATTCTTCAAGAATTTACTAATCAATCTCTGTTAAAGTAGCTCCCCTCTTTACTGTGGGTACAGAATCTTGTCCACACCAACGTCTGTGCTACACTGCCAACTCCAACTTCCACACCGTGTCATCTGTTCCAGTCTAAAAATTTGGTCTACATCAAAAAGTTCTGGACAAAAGAATTGAATCCCTCCTGGAAGGGACCATACAAAGTTATCCTCACCACCCCAACGTCACTCAAGGTTAGAAGGTTACCAACCTGGATTCATCATTCACAAGTCAAGGAAGCTGCAGAGGCTGAAGCCTGGCTCAGTCAAGCCTGTAGTTGGAACACTGATGTGCACCTTCGCCTAAAAAACAACTGGACTATAAACAAACATCCTGATAATCCTCTCAAAATCACCCTCCAAGCCCATCGTCCTACATTACCTGAGCAGCCAGCAGCAGAAACCTTGAAACTTTGACCATAACTAAAAGCATTGCACTCATCCTTTGCCTCTCCTTTTTGTTATCCCACTTGTTCTAGGATTTGGAGCAGCACTGTTTGCTGCAGCTCATGCAGAAAGGCCATGCTACAAGAAAGTTCTGTTAACACTGTTTTATTTCTCATGTACTGGATGTATTATTGCTTTATTATGCTTAAAATAAGTTTACCCTGGTTTATTCTAGCAAGCATACTTTTGTGTTTAGCTTATCACAATACTTATACTTTTACTTTAAGTTTTTTTACTTGTAGACAAGTTTTAGCTGTCCAAAATTGGACCCCTGACTCAAATCTAATCCAGTTTAAAGTAAATCTTTCTGATCTGGTACTTGCAGGAAAAAAAAAATATAGGCCGGAATTCCTATGGTAGGCGGAGTACCTAACCACTTCTTTACTGAAATGTGTACCCAATGGGCAACTCCTAAACTCATTTAAACCACAAACATGTACCTTTGCCCCTAAACCCCAAAATTATAAATCTACACAGTATAACAAATTCTTTTGTCCAAACTGGAGATTTGTCACCATCGCAACTTACCGTGGAGGACCTAATGACACTTTCCAAGTCACTGTTTGACTACCTCTAGCTCAGAACGGTATATATACATGAAAGTTACTAATCCACTCCATCACTCATGGAGAACTGGAAAAACCTGGGGTATACAGTTGTACATGAAGTGTGTGACCAGGGTGCCTTATTTACTATTCAAAGGCATATCATCAATTATAAACCTATACCCATAGAACCCTAAACTGAGTTAGAGAACACTGTGTTTGACTTTCATCCACAAGCACCTTCTGAAACAGCATCAAAGTCTTCAAGATTTAAGTTTTCCAGTCCAAAAATACCCTAGTTTCTTTTCTATGCTAACTCATATGCACTGCTTGCTTAATAACAGTTGGTCTTAATTAGCATCAAACTGCTGGCTTTGTCTAAAATCCAAACCTCAATGTTACATAAAAATAGGAGTTGCAACTCTTATCCCAAGCAATGCAGCTAAAACAGCTTGTATTCCAAAACCTGCTCATGTCACCATAGGAGATGTAACTGGAAATGCCTCTTGTTTAATAAATGCAAGTTTCAATTTAACAGGTTCTTCATTTTCTGAAAGTTATAACTCGTCCCTTACTAAGACTATAACTCATTCGCAAGCTTATACTGCACCTGCTAATACGTGGTTTTCTTGTTCATTAGAATTAATTACTTGTGTTACTGCTGAAAGGTTAAACAATAAGCCTGTTTTATGGATTAGTGTTCATGTACTTTCACAGCTATAGGTCTACAGTGGCCCTGAGGGTGCTCTTTTAATTTCACCACCTGACACCTGAAAAGGGCATGCCACTCCTCTGTTAGGCCCCACTCTAGTCGGATTAAGTATGACTGAAACAGCGCACTTAACACTACCGTGGAAAAACAGGACTAACGGGACTAACCAGATTAAATAAAAATACAAATGATGAACTACAATATTAATGATCTACAATCATCAATAGAACAACTACACAAAGAGGTAAATTCTTTAGCTGAGGTCGTCCTCCAAAATCGGAGAGTCCAACCTGTTGCCCAGACTGGAGTGCAGTGGCACACTCCTGGCCACCGCAGCCTCGACATCCTGGGCTCTGGCGATCCTTCCACTCAGATTTCCAAGTAGCTGGAATTACAGGCGTGCACTACTATGCCTGGCTAATTTTTTGATTTATTGTAGAGATGAGGTCTCGCCAAGTTTCCCAGGTGAGTCTCAAACCCACAGGCTCAGGCAATCTATACACCTCGGCTTCCCAAAATGCGAGATTACAGGCTAGGTCACTGAGCCAGGCCTCTGTACCACAGTTTTTTATCCAGTCCTCTTTTGATGGACAGCATGGTTGGATCCATGATATTGCAATTGTGAACAATGCTGCTATAAACATAGGTGTGCAGGTATCTTTTTTATAGAGTGATTTGAGTTTTTCAGGGTATATTCCCAGTAAGGGGATTGCAGGGTCACATGGAAAGTCGATTTTTAGTTTTTATGAATCACCACACTGATTTCCAAAGAGGCTGCAATAGTTTACACACCCACCAACTGTGTAGTGGTGTTCCCTTTTGATCTCATCCTCTCCAGCATCTGTTATTTTTTGAGTTACTGATAATGGCCATTCTGACTTGGCATCTCAGTGTAGTTTTAATTTGCATTTCCTTGATGACTAGTGAGGTTGAACATTTCTTTATGCATCTGTTGGCCACTCAAATGTCTTCTTTTGAGAAGTATCTGTTCATGGCGTTTGCCCACTTTGTAATTGGGTTGTTTATTATTGTGTTTTTTTTTTCTTTTCAGCATGTTTGACTTCCTTGTAGATCTTAGATGTTAGGCCTTTGTCAGACATGGAGTTGGCAAACACTTTTTTCCAGTCTGTAGACTGTCTCCCTACTCTCTTGATGCTTTGTTTGGTTTTGCAGGAGCTTGTCAGTTTAATATGGTTCCACTTGTCTATCATCGCTTATGGACAGTGCATTTTGGTTTTTGCTCAGTAATTGGATGCCAGTTCCAACTTCCATAAGGGAGTATCTGTATTTTCTAAAGTTCTTATGGCTTGAGTTTTTACATTTAGGTCTCTGACCCATTTAGAGTTAATTTTTGTGTATAGGGATAGATAGGAGTCTTGTTTGAATATTCTGTATGTGATCAGCTAGTTTTCCCAGCACCATTTACTGAATAGATTGTCGTATCCCCAGTGGTAAATATATCTTAAAGACAGAATTTCAGGGACTTTCTGGGCACTGGTTATATCTACCTGACTTGAAATTAATCAAAGCTCCCTAACAAACAAAGTTCCATTTTGGTTGCCAAGTTATTAGTTAATTGTTGCTATGATCACTAAGTTGTTATATAGCCACTGCTGAAAATCTTATCTGTAAAACATTTTCACAAACTGCACCAATTTGTCAAGAGTTTTTCTGGCATTTGTCTACTCTTGACCCGTGCATTAATAAAGGACTCTAATTAATTACACTCAGTTTACTGGCAAGACTTCTCGCTTACTCATTCATAACACTAACCTGATAAATGCTTCCACATTATTTCTGTAGATTAACTCTTCATAAGTGTTTAGCAAAACAGATATCAGCATTTTGTTCAATTATAGCAAAAAGATCATAAAATAATTCAATAGGTTGTTCCTTCTTTCCCATAGACAGGTGGCTGAAGAAGCCACCCATTCAAACAACTGAGTGAAATCCACATTCTTTTTAGCTTTATTTATTTATTTATCTATTCATATATTTGGAAGTGAGTAAAATACTTTATCCAGGAAAGGAGGTTGCCAAATTTTATTTGAAAGAAGCTCTAAGCAATACTTAGATATTCCTAGCAATAGTACAAAGAAAACACTAACGTGCATTTTGGAAGTCTCTTCATGTAATACAAAACTGTATAAACTGTATGTGATGTGATCATTTGTTACTGTTTTTGAAACAAAGTGTGAAGGACTCCAAGTCAAAAACCTGCTCTAGAGTTCTGTTGACAGAAAAATTCTTCACTAGGAAGTAGATTTCTTGAATCTTACAGGAAAAGAGTGGTTGTTGCTACTTACATATGGGCCTAATTGGGGACTATTTCCTCATCATCTCAGGAGGCAGGATCTTGGTCAAAGATTAAAGCATCTTCTGGCAAGATGACAACGGGGCAGCCTGGTCTATGAGACCCTCCGCAAAGGAGAATGCAGAGGGTCTCTGGATTTCTCCCCAGGGCCTGCGGATCCCAACGTCAGCAGCCTGCTCTTCACACGGAATTGTTTGTCGCCACCGCTGGGGCATCACAGCAGTCTGGACAGCCACTGCAGCCACAGACACAGCAGACGTCAGCACCTCCGCAGCCTCCATGGTGGCCATAGCGCATCGCACCACCTGTGCCTGAGCCAATTCACGACTTCAGTCCTTGAAGTTCCTGCAGGCAAGATCTGCTGTGATTGCTGCAGCAACCATAATGTCCTGCTGGCCATGGGTCTCCTCCCAAGTGCCCTGAGGCAGGTTCCAATCTCTGACCTCTGTGCACCTCCTGTCTGGCTCCACCCGCTCTGGGGCGGCGAGATAGCACCACCTGCTGGCGATTCAAGGTAACAACACCCAAACGGGAAAACAAATCTGAAACACAGAAACAGGCCAAATTTGAGTGGTGATCTGAACTATTCTTCAGAGCAGGCCAGGGGCAAATGACCCTAACTTTGAATAAATTTACCAGGTTGAGAAGAGAGCTAGAAATCAGAGCTGAAAGGACATTGGACTTGAACAAAAAGTGCTTGATTGGTTCTGTTAGTTTGAGGACTTTATTCTATTCCTACTGTTTTGTTCCTCTTTTTCTCTTCCTTTTCTTCTCTCTTCTCCTCTATGTAAACCATATCTTTGTATAGAGGAGCAGCACACCAATAAGTGGTTGTTTAGCTTGTATGTTAGCATCATTGTTGTTTTAGTTTTTTTTTGTATGGGAGTTGGTTAGTCTGTAGCCATGGTCTATTGTTTTATCTGTTTCAGTTTAGGTCTCTCTCTCAATTTCTTGGTACACTCGTCTGTTTCTCCCCTTACTCCTATCTCTCCAATCCCTTCCCCCCACTGTCTGCTCCATTCTCTTCCCTCTGCTTACCTTATTTTATTTCAGGGAGTAAACCTACAGCCCCACTGCACGGACAGATTCCAAGGCAGTGAAGAGTGGGTTTCATATTATCCATATACCTGTCAGCAGATACCAGGACATGTAGATAGATTTTGAATCACGGCTCCCCCCTTAAGTAAATCTCAAAACTGCAAAAAGGATCACCCCCAACCTACAGTGAAACTCCAGAATTGAACAAAGTAAGAGGGAATACATAAAGAAGAATAGGAGATTGACAAACAGAAGTAAAAGCAACCCATCTATCCATGAATAACGGAATTAAAGAAAATGGTGACGTGGAGGGAAGGAAAATATAGGGAGGAAAAAAAAACCAACAAATGAAGAAAAACCCAAAAGAAGAATATAGGTCTCACATAGACCCCTGGGAGGTCGAACAATGAGAAAACAGACTCCAGAACACAAACAAAGAAGAGCGTTTAGAATGACTGCTCACATGCAACAAACCCAGACATCAAGGCATTAATAGAACTTAAAAAATTGAGGAAAGACAAGAGGAAAATAGGAAGGAACTGATGTCAGAAATAACAGCAGTAAAGAATACTTTACTGTTGGAAATAAATAGCAAACTAATAATCATGGAAAGCAGAATTAGCCAAGGAGAAGAAATAATCTCAGAGCTCAAATATCAAAACACCAAACTAACCGAAATGGTCAAAAACATAGAAAGGAAACTCAAAAAGAAAGAACAAATCCTTCAAAAGATGAATGATCAATTCAAGCGACTGAACCTAAGAGTAATTGGTGTTCCTGAGGCAGAGAGAGAAACAGAGGCCACACTGGAACAAACATTTCATGAAATTATTCAAGAATACTTCTCTCATCTCATCAGTGATGAAAAAATTCAAACAAAAGAGATTCAGAGAACCCCTGCAAGACAACAAATGAGAAGACAACCTCCCAGATACATAATAATGCACCTAAACAAAATAGGTATAAAGAAAAAATCCTAAAGGAAAGAAGAGAAAAAGGTCAGACTACCTACCAGGGAAGACTAATTAGAATAGCAGCAGATTTATCTACAGAAAACCTCCAGGTTAGGAAAGCTGGGAGCCCTGTCATCAAAGTTCTAAAAGATAAATAATTTCAACCAATAATAACTTACCCAGCCAAGCTAAGCTTCATCGGTGAGGGAGAATTGAGATTTTTCCCAGAAATCCAATTCCTATAAACCTAAGCTGCCACCAGACCACTACAAGAAACACTTAAGAAAATATTGAACACAGGAGAAAAGGAAAAAAGAAAAACCCACATTCTTCACAAGAGTACAGGTAAAAGATTTAAAACACACATGATTCAACTCTAAAACCAAAAGACAGACAAAACACAAAAAGAACAACAACTCTGTAAGAACATTATGATAGGGTTCAACTCTCACATTTCAATAATTAGTTTGAATGTGAATGAACTAAATGCACCACTGAAAAGACATAGAATGGCAAAATGGATAAAATATCACCAGGCAACAATCCATTGCCTTCTAGAGACTCAATTCACCAGAAAGGACACTCACAGACTCAAAGCAAGAAGGGAAACACATTTTCAGGTGAATGAAACAAAAAAGAAAGGGGGAGTCACGATACTGATCTTAGACAAAATACCCTTTAAGCAATCAAAAATTTAAAAAGATATAGAAGACCACTACATAATGATAGAAGGTTCAAATCATCAACAAGAAATATCCATAAACATATATGAATCCAACATAGGAGCACCAACTTTCATAAAGCAGCTCCTAGGTAAACTAAAAAATATATTGACTCCAATACCATCATAGCTGGGGACTTAATACCCCACTCACAACCCTAGACAGATCATCAGGACAAGAAATCAGCGATGAGATCCGAAACCTCAATGTGACTCTTAATCAAATGGGCTTAATTGATACCTAAAGAACACTCCATCCATAGACCACAGAATACACATTCTACTCATCATGGCATGGAACGTACTCTAAAATTAACCATATACTTGACCATAAATCAAGCATAAGCAAATTTAAAAGGACAGAAATTTTACCATACACCTTCTCGGACCACAGAGGAATAAAAATAAACATTAACACCAACAAGTTCCCCCCAAAACCGACAGAGACATGGACACTAAACAGCATGATGCTAGACAACTCCTGGGTCAATGATGAAATCAAAACAGAGTTAAAAGATACCTGGAAACAAATAAAAATGAAGAAACATCTTACCAAAATCTCTGGGATGCCATGAAAGCTGTAGTAAGAGGGGAATTTATATCCCTACAAACACACATGAAGAAAAAGAAAGGATCACAAATTAACAGCCTAACAAGTCACCTAAGGAAGCTGGAAAAGCAAGACCACCAAAACCCTAATTTCAGCAGAAGAATTCACTTCACCAAATAAAAGCCCAAATCCAGGACATAGAATACAAAAAGACAATACAAAAAAATAAATGAAACAAAAAGGTGGTTCTTTGAAATGATAAACAACATTGAGGGTCCCTAGCAAGAATGACCAAGAAAAAGTGAGAAAAAGTCTAAATAAACAAAATCAGACACACAAAAGATGAAGTCACATCTGGTCCTGAAGTAATACAAAATATCATTAGAGACTACTATGTACACTTTTATGGAAACAAACTTTAAAACCTTAAGGAAATGAAAGACTTTTTGTCATCACACAACCTGACTAGGTTGAAAAAAGAAGAAATTGAGACCCTAAATAGACCAATAACAATCATGGAAATTGACTACGTAATAAGAAAACTACCTACAAAAAAGCCCTGGACCAAATTGCTTTGCAGCAGAATTCTACAAGACATCAAAGAAAAGCTGATACCAATCCTACTGAAGGTATTCTAGGCAATTGAGAAAAATGGAACTCTCCCCAAATCATTTTACGAAGCTAACATCTCATAGACACACAAGCCAGCTAAAGGCCCCAAAAAGAAAGAGAACTACAGGCCAATATCTTTGATGAACATAGATGCTAAAATTCTCAAAAAGATCCTAGCAAACCAAATTCAACAACACATGTCAAAAATATTCCTTCATGATCAAGTAGGTTTCATGTCTGGGATGCAAGTCTGTTTCAACATTTGTAAAACCATAAACGTAATTAAATACATCAACAGATGTCAAAATAAATACTACATGATTATATCATTAGATGCAGAAAAAGCTTTTGCTAAAATCCAGCACCACTTCTTCATAAAAACCCTCGAACTTCTAGACATACAGGGAAACATACCTCAAAATAGTAAAAGCCATTTATAAGAAACCCACAGCCAGCATACTCCCAAACGGACAAAAATTGGAACTATTTCCCCTGAAAATTGGAACAAGACAAGGATATCCACTCTCACCCCTTCTGTTCAATATTTTATTGGAAGTCCTGGCTAGAGCAATCAGAGAAGAGAATGCAATCAGGGCTATCCAAATAGGAAAAGAGGAAGTCAAGTTATCCCTCTTTGCAGATGACATGATTGTGTACCTTGAAAACCCAAGAGAATCTTTCAAAAACCTC
>NW_007075540.1:0-336 GCF_000164805.1 Carlito syrichta
GAGAGAGAGAGAGCGCGAGAGCAAAGGACGTGTCTGTGTCTGTGTGTGTGTGTGTCTGTGTGTGTGTCTGTGTGTGTGTGGGTGTGTGTGTGGGTGGGTGTGTGTGTGTGTCTGTGTCTGTGTGTGTGTGCGTGTGTGGGGACAGGGTCTCACTGCGGGGCCCAGGCCGGCCTCAGACTCCTGGCCTCAAGCGACCCTCCCGCCTCGGGCTCCCAAAGTGCGGGGATGACAGGCGTGAGCCTCCGCGCCTTGAAACCCCCCGAGGGCGGAAGTCCAAGCGCGGCGTTTTGCTCTTGCGGGCGGCACAGACCTTCGCGGCGGTCCCGGCCGGGCGCC
>NW_007075541.1:0-581 GCF_000164805.1 Carlito syrichta
TGTCTCGAACCCGCAGCCTCAGGCAATCCACTCACCTCAGCCTCCCAAAGGCGCGGGATTACAGGCTGAGCCACCGAGCCCGGCTCAAAATAAAATTTTAAAAAAGAACGGAGCCTTTATGAAAGAAAGAAACTAAAAAATAAAAAGCTTATTTTCAAAAATGCACAAAACCTTCTAAAACATCAAATGGTTCTTACAAAACATTTTGATGAGTTAAGGGTAAATGAATCAGAAACATATGTATTTCATCTCCCTCCAAATATACAGGGGTCTCAAAATTAAAAAGAGAAAAGAGCTTGGGGCAACATGCATTTGGGGTTTCACTGAATCCAAAAGCATTTGAAAACAGTTCTAGACAAGCAGCAGGCCCAGAATGCAACTGGGTGTGTCCATCTTAGACACTAAGAGTTTCTACAAGTTTTTAAAAAGTTGGATAGTTAACCGGGCTCGGTGGCTCAGCCTGTAATCCCGCGCCTTTGGGAGGCTGAGGTGAGTGGATTGCCTGAGCCCGCGGGTTCGAGACCCGCCTGGGCAGCGAGACCTCATCTCTACAATAAATCAAAAAATCAGCAGGGCATGGG
>NW_007075542.1:0-336 GCF_000164805.1 Carlito syrichta
TACTCGCCGACGAGTACATTCTCCCCCCCCTCCCGCCGCATTGTGGACACCAGGTGGAGTGGTATCTGGAAGCAACACAGGGTGAAGGCTACACCCTACAAGATGGCTCGTGGCCAGATCCTGAAGATACAGGGAAGATGGTGGGACACGCCATCCACAACGACTTCAAAGCGCTTTCAGGCCTTTCAGCCCAGGTCCCTCGCCCGTGACACTCCCCACATTCCTGTCCTCAGCCGGAAGGCGGACTGCCTGGAGAATGCCACCGTGTCTCGGAGGCGTCTCACCAAGAAGCTGCTAAACCGGGACATCCAGGTTGGGAAAAGTGGACATGCCTCA
>NW_007075544.1:0-379 GCF_000164805.1 Carlito syrichta
GAAATAGCTATCTATCATATAGTGAGCTGATTTAACTAGCTGACTCAACTACTTAGTTAACTGATTTATCTAGGGGATTTAACTAACTAGCTTCCTAGTTAACCAGATGACTTAACTAGCTGAAACAACTGGAGAGCCACCTGGCTATACATCTGAGGTAACTAGCTTTTTAACTAACTAGTCAGATGGGTAGACAACTAGCATAACAAGCTGACTTAACTAGCTAGTCAGATGGTTACCCAGCTGACTAAACAAGTTGACGTAAATAGCTGACTAGCTGACTAGCCAGCTGAATTAATTGCTTAACTACCAATCTAGACAGCAGCCTAGTCAGCTGATTTAACAAGCTGACTTAAGATAGTAGCCAACTGGCCAGCCA
>NW_007075545.1:0-490 GCF_000164805.1 Carlito syrichta
TTTTTTTTTTTTTTTTTTTTTTGCGGGGGGGGGCGGTTGCTTTTCTTTTTTTTTTTGAGTCAGAGTCACTCCATCGCCCAGGCTGGAGCGCAGTGGCATGCTGATGGCCACCGCAGCCTCAACCTGCTGGGCTCCGGCGAATCTTCCACCTCAGCCTTCCCAGTAGCGGGAACTACAGGCATGTGCTACCACGCCCAGCTAATTTTTTGATTTATCGTAGAGATGAGGTCACACCAATTTGCCCGGGCTGGTCTCAAACCGCGGGCTCGGGTGATCCTCTAGCCTTGGCCTCCCAAAGTGCTGGGATTATGGGCTTGAGTCACCACACCCGGCCTGGCAGTCTCATTTCTAGCAGCTAACAACTGAAAATGATCTGAGCGTCCTTCAGCAGAGGGCTGGTTGAATAAATTACAGCAGCCGGGTTCGGTGGCTCAGCCTGTAATCCCGCGCCTTGGGAGGCTGAGGTGAGCGGATTGCCTGAGCCCGCGGG
>NW_007075546.1:0-536 GCF_000164805.1 Carlito syrichta
CCTCCCTTCCCCTCTCTGCCCCCCATCGTTTCCCGCCACTGTCAATCCTTTTCTTATAGTATTACAATAGTTGTTCAAGGTCCACTTTTGAGTGAGAACATGTGAGACTCAGATCTTTGTTTCTGTGAGAGGTCACTCAGTATTATACACTCCAATTCCATCCAGATTGCTGCGAAATTCATGATTTTGTTCTTTTTTATGGCTGTATAGTATTCCATTGTGCATATGTACCACATTTTTTAATCCAGTCCTCTTCTGATGGACAACATGGTTGGTTCCAAGATCTTGCTATTGTGAAATGTTGCAATAAACATACATGTGCAGGTATCCTTTTTATAGAGTGATTTGAGTTCTTCTGGGTATATTCCCAGTAGAGAGATTGCAGGGTCATATGGAAGATTGATTTTTAGAGCTTTTAGGAATTGCCACACTGATTTCCACAGAGGCTGGTCTAGTTTACACTCCCACCAACAGTGTAGAAGTGTTCCCTTTTCACCACATCCTCTCCAGCATCTATTATTTTTTGAGTTATTGAT
>NW_007075547.1:0-463 GCF_000164805.1 Carlito syrichta
TCCCCTGCTTTTGCTGTTGTTGTTGTTGTTTTGTTTTGTTTTGCTGAGGATTGTTCTGGCTATTCTTGGTCGTTTGTGTTTCCATATGAATTCCGGTATTGTTATTTCTAGGTCTGAGAAGAATGTTGTTGGTAATTTGATGGGTATAGCATTAAATCTGTAGATTGTCTTAGGTAGGATGGACGTCTTCACAGTGTTGATTCTTCCAATCTATGAGCATGGGATATTTTTCCACTTCTTTGTGTCAACTTTGATGTCTTTGAGCAGTGTTTTGTAGTTTTCATTGTAAAGGTCTTTCACGTTTCTGGTTAGAAAGATGACAAGGTATTGCATTTTTTGTGGCTATTGTGAATGGTATTGTAGTTTTAATTTGGGTTTTGGCTTGTTTATTATTGGTGTAAAGAAATGCGATTGTCATTTGCACATTTATTTTATATCCTGAGATTTGCCAAAGTCCTTTATC
>NW_007075548.1:0-336 GCF_000164805.1 Carlito syrichta
CTCTCTCTTGCTGGTGGAGGCTTTGTCAAAGATGAGTTGGTTGAGAAATTCAGGTTTTGCTTCCAAAATCTCTATCTTGTTCCATTGGTCTATTTGCCTGTTTTTGTGCCAGTACCAAGCTGTTTTGAATATTGCAGCTTCATAGTAGAGTTTGATGTGTGGAAGTGTGATACTTCCACTCTGTTTCTTTTGTTAAGAATTGTTAGCCGGGCTCGGTGGCTCAGCCTGTAATCCCGCACCTTTGGGAGGCTGAGATGAGTGGATTGCCTGAGTCAGCGGGTTCGAGACCCACCTGGGCAGTGAGACCTCATCTCTACAATAAATCAAAAAAATCAA
>NW_007075549.1:0-324 GCF_000164805.1 Carlito syrichta
CCCATTAGACCTTAATCAAATCTCCAAACTCCACAAAGCACAGCTCTCCCATTCCCAGTCTAGCTTCAAAGTTGAACAAATCAAGAGGATCTAGATAAGGCAGAATAGGGGATTGAGTAAATGGAAGTGAAAGCTATCCCCCCATCACTGAGCAATGGAATAAAAGAAGGGGAGGAAGAGGAAAACCATCACAAATTAAGAAGAATCAAAGGAAGAGCACAGGTCCCACACAGATCCCTGGGAAAACAGCACTTGAGAATACAGAAAACATTGAAGAGCCCACAAAACAAATGGTCTCAAACCACAAACCCAGAGATTAAGATA
>NW_007075550.1:0-371 GCF_000164805.1 Carlito syrichta
ATACAGAGGAATGGAATTAGAGGAATGGAATGGAATTGAATGGACAGGAATAGAATGCAATGAAATGGAATGAAACGGAATAGAGAGGAATGTAATGGAATGCAGAGGATAGGAATGGAATGAAATGGAGAGGAATGGAATAGAGAGGAATGGAATTCAATGGAATGGAGAGGACTGGATTAGAATGGAATGGAATGGAATGGAGAGGAATGGAAAGGAATGGATTGGAATGGAATTGAATGGAATATAGAGGAATGGAATTGAATGGAAGGACAGAAATGGAGAAGAATGGAATGGAGAGGAAAGTAGAGGAATGGAATTGAATGGAATGGAATGGAGTGGAACGAATGAAGAGGATTGGAATGGAAATG
>NW_007075551.1:0-330 GCF_000164805.1 Carlito syrichta
CTTTCATTTCCAATGTTTCCTTTAAATACTCCAAGCTTGCCTTATTTAAAACCTGACTTTCCTCTGTCCTTAGGAAGTTTACATTCTAGCAAGAGAATCATCAGGAAAACTAACAAATGATTAATTTATGGGATATGTTTTGTAACTGTAAGTACAACTTGCTGTGAAAAGCTAAGAAGGACATCAAACTCCACTCAAGGGAAAAAACTGGGAAAAAAAATCTATCTATCTATCTATCTATCTATCTATCTATCTATCTATCTATCTATATATGTCACAGGAGGCTTACAAGCAGCAAGGCAAATATATTTGGAAAAGAATAAAACTTAA
>NW_007075552.1:0-334 GCF_000164805.1 Carlito syrichta
AGGGGAGGAGAGTCACCCAGTCACCGCCAGTCTCCAAGGCTAATTTGGTTAGGGTCTCTTAATGTTCTATTCATACGCTCTACCTGTCCTGAACTTTGAGGTCTATATGCACAAAGTAATTTCCAATCTGCCCCAAGAACCCAAGCTATTCTCTGTGTTACCTTAGAGACAAAGCTTGGTCCATTGTCTGATCCTATTCGGATGGGGAATCCATACCTTGGCATGATGTCCTCTAGGAGTTTCTTGGCTACTATTTGAGCTGCTTCATGTTTCATGGGAAACACCTCAGTCCAACCTGAAAAAGTATCTATAAACACCAGTAAATACCTGTAAC
>NW_007075553.1:0-334 GCF_000164805.1 Carlito syrichta
ACCACCAAAACAGCACCCACAGGCCAGGCTCCGGGGCTCAGCTTTTCATTCCAGCCCATCAGAGTCCCAGGCTAGTGGATGGCCTGAGCCTGCAGGTCCGACACCAGCCTGGAACATGGGGCAAGACCTCATCATGGCCATCAAAAATAAGTCCAAAGATTAGCCGGGCATGGTGGCATAAGCCTGTGGTTCCAGCCACTCGGGAGTCTGAGGCAGTAGGATTGCCTGAGTCTGGCAGGTGGAGTTCATGGTGGCCGTGAGCATGCCCCTGCAAACTGGCCTGGGTGACAGAGCAGGATTCTGTCTCCAAATAATAATAATCACCTCCACCACC
>NW_007075554.1:0-670 GCF_000164805.1 Carlito syrichta
ATCTCTGTTTTGACTTCATCATTGACCCAGGAGTTGTTTAGCATCATGCTGTTTAGTGTCCATGTCTTTGTGGGTTTTGGGTGGACTTTGTTGCTGTCAATGTTTATATTTATTCCACTATGGTCCGAGAAGGTCATGGTAGAATTTCAGTCTTTTTAAATTTGCTTGATTTATGGCCGAGTGTGTGGTCAATCGTAAAATATGTTCCATGTGGTGATGAGTAGAACGTGTATTCTGTGATCTTTGGATGGGGTGTTCTGTAGGTATTAATTATGTTCATTTGGTCCAAAGTCACATTGAAGTTCCGGATCTCCTTGCTGATTTTTTGTCCTGATGATCTGTCTAGGGTTGTGAGTGGGGTATTAAAGTCCCCAGTTATGATGGTGTTAGAGTCAATATATTTCTTTAGTTTTCCTAGAAGTTGCTGTATGAAAGTTGGCACACCTCTGTTGTGTGCATATACGTTTAGGATAGATATTTGTTGTTGATGGATTGAGCCTTTTATCATTATGTAGTGGCCTTGTGTATCTTTTTTGATTTTTAATAGCTTGAAGGGTATATTGTCTGAAATTAAGATCACTATTCCTCCTTTCTTTTGTATTCTGTTCGCCTGAAAGTTTGTTTCCCATCCTCTTACTTTGAGTCTGTGGGTGTCCTTTCTAGTGAGGTG
>NW_007075555.1:0-392 GCF_000164805.1 Carlito syrichta
TGGGGAGGGAAAGAGAGAGAGGGAGAGGGAGAGAGAGAGAGAGAGAGAGAGAGAGAGTGCTATGCAGGGAGAGGGGTGTATTTATGGGCCTGGCAGGGGCTGGCCAGTGCCGTGTTTGGACTTTATTGGAGGAGATTATGAGGTAGTATTCCTATAGGGAGAAATTACTCACACGCAGGTTTAAACTTTGTGTGCACGGGAAACTGTATGGGGAGAAGCCAGAGCTTAGGGCCTTTGTTGTCTTGGGTGGCAGCACCATCTTGGGGACGTCCTTCTGACTGTTCTCTGCGCCCTTCACCCTGGATCAAGATTTGAGATTGGAGCTGGAAGTTCCAGAGTCGGTGATAGTGTAGGAGGGCCTGTGGGTCTTTGTGCCCTGCTCTGTCTTCTAC
>NW_007075556.1:0-513 GCF_000164805.1 Carlito syrichta
GGCAGAAGGATTGCCGGAGCCCAGCAGGTCGAGGCTGCGGTGGCCAGGAGCGGCCACTGTGCTCCAGTCTGGGCGACAGAGTGAGACTCCAACTCAAAACAAACAAACGAAAAAAAAACAACAGACCCCCAAGTGGCATTTTGCATTTCTACCGGCAATGAAGGAGAGTTCCTGGCGCTCCATATCTTCACCAATATCTGATGTGGTCAGGGTTTTACGATTTTAGCCTCTAGTAGGTCTGTAGTGCTATCTCATTGCTGCAATTACCTGATGACACATGATGTTGAACTTTTTGTGTGTGTTTATGAGTTGGGGTCTCATTCTTGTCGCCCAGGCTGGAGTGCAGTAGCACACCCACAGCTACCACAACCTTGACCCACTGGGTTCAGGTGATCCTTCTGCCTCAGCCTTCCAAGTAGCCAGAACTACAGGTGCTCACCACCACATCCGGCTAATTTTTTGATGTATTGTAGAGACGAGGTCTCGCCAAGTTGCCCAGGCGGGTCTCGAACC
>NW_007075557.1:0-333 GCF_000164805.1 Carlito syrichta
GGTGATCCTTCCATCTCAGCCTTCCAAGTAGCCAGAACTACAGGCACTAGTTTTTGACTTATTGTAGAGTTTTTGACTTATCATAGAGACAAGGTCTCGCCTAGTTGCCCAGGTCTTGAACTCGCAGACTTAGCCAATCCACTCGCCTCGGCCTCCCATATATCTAAATTTTTGACATTAGAAAATTTACGGATGGGCTCAGTGCCTCAGCCTGTAATCCCACGCTTTGGGAGGCCGAGGTGAATGAATTGCCTGATCCCGCGGGTTCAAGACCCACCTGGGTAACTTGGCAAGACCTCATCTCTACAATAAATCAAAAAAATTAGCTGGGCA
>NW_007075558.1:0-357 GCF_000164805.1 Carlito syrichta
AGGTAAATTGCTAGTTAAGTCAGCTAGTTAAGTCAGCTGAGTAGCCAGATGGCTAGCTGGTTAGTGAGCCAATTAAGTCAGTTGGCTAGCCAGCTGACTACTTGGTTAATTCACCTAGTTAAGAAAGCTGGCAAGCCAACTGGCAACATAGGTAGGTAGCTACTTAAGTTAGCTAGATAGTTAACTGGCTAGCTAGTAATGTCAGTGAGCTACGTCAGTTGGCTAGCCAACTGGGAAGCTGGTAAAGTCAGCTAGTTAAGCCAACTCACTTGTCAGCAGGTTAGCTGGGTAGTTAGGTAGTTAAGTCAGCTGACAAGCCAGCGGGCTATGTAGGTAGGTAGCTAGTTAAGTCAGCTG
>NW_007075559.1:0-333 GCF_000164805.1 Carlito syrichta
ATAATAATTATATAGGAAAGAATCTTGTATGGTACATTTTGTTCTATAATAGAATGGCTGGTTAAAAAAAGCATAGAACAAAAATAGAAGGTTTAAGCATGTCAAAGAATGGTATGAGTTTATCAAACATGTTAGGTGAAAGTTAGTGGAAAAAAGTAAAAGAAATTCTGTAAACACTCGAGGCTACAAAAAAGACTCCACATAGTTAGTCTGCACTGGGGGTATACCAACCTATCAATTGTTAAGAGGTGTCTGAAATATCTTCATAAAAAGTATGACAGCCGGGCTCGGTGGCTCAGCCTGTAATCCCACGCCTTTGGGAGGCTGAGGTGA
>NW_007075560.1:0-561 GCF_000164805.1 Carlito syrichta
GCTCAGCCTGTAATCCTGCGCCTTCGGGAGGCTGAGGTGAGTGGATTGCCTGAGTCCGCGTGTTCGAGACCCGCCTGGGCAGGCGAGACCTCATCTCTACAATAAATCAAAAAATGAGCCGGGTGTGTAGTGCACGCCTGTAGTTCCAGCTACTTGGAAGGCTGAGGTGGAAGGATCGCCGGAGCCCATTAGGTCAAGGCTGCAGTGGCCGGGAGCGGCAACTGCACTCCAGTCTGGGCGACAGAGTGAGACTCCAACTCAAAAATAAAATAAAATAAAAAAATTAGCCAGGTGTGGTGGTGCTCTCCTGTAGACCCAACTACTTGGGAGACGGAGGTGGGAGGATCACCTGAGCCCAGGAGGTTGAGGCTGTGGAGGGCTGTGATTGTGCCACTGCACTCCAGCCTGGGCAACGGAGTGAGACCCTGACTCAAATAGTTAAATAAGCCGGGCTCGGTGGCTCAGCCTGTAATCCCGCGTCTTTGGGAGGCTGAGGTGAGTGGATTGCCTGAGCCCGCGGGTTCAAGACCTGCCTGGGCAGCGAGACTTCATTTCTACAAT
>NW_007075561.1:0-367 GCF_000164805.1 Carlito syrichta
ACTAGCTGATTAAGTCAACTGGCTAGCCAGCTAACCAGCCAACTAGCTAGTCAAATAGTTAAGTTATCTGGCTAGCCAGCTAGCTAGTTAAGGCAGCTAGCAAGTCACCTAACTATTCAGCTACCTAGTTAAGTCATCTAGCTAGTGGGCTAGCTAGTTAAGTCTGCTAGCAAGTCAGCTAAATAGTCAGTTAGCTAGTTAAGTCAGCTGGCAAGTCAGCTTGCTAGTGAGATAACTAGTTAAGCCAGCTAGCTAATCAGCTAGCTAGTTAACTAGATAGTTAAGTCAGCTAGCCAGCTAACCTTCAGTTAGCTAAGAAGTTAAGTCAGCTAGCTAGACAGCTAGATAGCTTGTTTGCTAGCTAGTT
>NW_007075562.1:0-465 GCF_000164805.1 Carlito syrichta
ATTGCCTGAGCCCGCGGATTCGAGACCCGCCTGGGCAACTTGGCAAGACCTCATCTCCACAATAAATCAAAAAATTAGCCGGGTGTGATAGCACACGCCTTGTAGTTCCAGCTACTCGGAAGGCTGAGGCGGTAGGATCGCCCTGAGCCCAGCAAGTCGAGGCTGCAGTGGCCATGAGCGTGCCACTGCCCTCCAGCCTGAGTGACACAGTAAAACTCAGACCAAAAAAAAAACCCCTTAGCTGGGCTCGGTGGCTCAGCCTGTAATCCTGCACCTTGGGAGGCTGAGATGATGGGTTGCCTGAGCCTGCGGGTTTGAGACCTGCCCAGGCAACTTGGTGAGACATCTCTACAATAAATCAAAAATTAGCCGGGCATGGTAATGCATGCCTGTAGTTCCAGCAACTCGGAAAGTTGAGGCGGAAGGATCACCGGAGCCCAGCAGGTCGAGGCTGCGGTGGCCGGG
>NW_007075563.1:0-332 GCF_000164805.1 Carlito syrichta
CAGGAGACTTAACTAGTTGATCAACGATTGAGCCAACCGGTGAGCCGAGTTAACTAGTCGACCTGTCAGTGAGCTGAAGAATGAGCTGCCTTAACTAGTACACCAGCGAGCGAGCCAACCAGTGAGCTCACTTTACTAGTCAGCTGGTGGGGAAACTGACTAGTTAGCTGACCTGTTGGCATTCGAGCGAGCTGACAAGTTAGTTGACCTGTTGGCTGGCGAGCAAGCTGACTATTTTGCTGTCCTGATGGAAAGTGAGCAATCCCACTAGGTAGCTGACCAGCGAGCTGAGTTGCCAACCGACTAGTTAGCTAAGTAACTAGCTGATTTGC
>NW_007075564.1:0-800 GCF_000164805.1 Carlito syrichta
GTCTCGAACCCGCTGGCTCAGGCAATCCACTCACCTCAGCCTCCCAAAGGCGCAGGATTATAGGCTGAGCCACTGAGCCCGGCTCCCAGCACCATTTACTGAATAGGTTCTCCTTTCCCTAGTGGTTGATGGGGGAGGCTTTGTCGAAGATGGGTTGGTTCAGAAGTTTAGGTTTTGCTAATGGAATCTCTATCCTGTTTGAAACTTTGCTTTAAAAGTGAGTGCCGCCTGGCCGGGCTCGGTGGCTCAACCTGTAATCCCAGCAATTTGGGAGGCCGAGGTGAGTGGATTGCCTGAGCCCGCGGGTTCGAGACCCGCCTGGGCAACTTGATGAGACCTCATCTCTACAACAAATCAAAACATTAGCCAGGCGTTGTAGCGCGCGCCTGTAGTTCCAGCTACTTGGAAGGCTGAGGCGGAAGGATCACCGGAGCTCAGCAGGTTGAGGCTGCGGTGGCCGGAAGCGGCCACGGCACTCCAGTCTGGGCGACAGAGTGAGACTCCAACTCAAAAAAAAATAAAATAAAAGTGAGTGCAGCCTGATGTGGTGGCTCACATCTGTAATCCCTGACTTTGAGAGTGGTAGGTGAGAGGATGACCTGAGCCCTCAGGTTGAGACCAGCCTGGACAACATGGGGAGACCTCTTCTCTACAATAAATCCAAAAAAAAAAAAACTAGCTGGGAATGGTGGCACATGCCTGTAGTTCCAGCTACTTGGAAGGCTAAGGCAGAAGGATTACCTGAGCCTGGCAGGTCGAGGCTGTGGTGGCCATGAGTGTGCCACTGCACTCCAGCCCTG
>NW_007075565.1:0-360 GCF_000164805.1 Carlito syrichta
AAAAAAAAAATTATCCTGGTGGAACGGTAAGTACCTGTAGTCCTAGTTATTTGGGAGGGTGAGGTAGGAGAATTGCTTGAGCCCAGGAATTTGAAGTTACAGTGAGCTATGATAGTGCCACTGAACCCCAGTCTGGGTGATAGAGTGAGACTCTGTCTCTAAAATAAATAAATAAATGTAAAAATAAATTTTAAAAACTATTTTAAAAGAGAGATAAGTGTTGGTGATGATGTGGAGAAAAAATAGTCCTTATATGCCATTGGTGTGTTGTACATTTGTTGGGAGCCATTTTAAAAATAGCAATCATCTCATATAAGCCTTCTTCTTTGTCCTCCGAAAAGCCCGCGCGCGCCAAACCAC
>NW_007075566.1:0-332 GCF_000164805.1 Carlito syrichta
ACTGATTACCTGACTTAATTTGTCGGCCTGCACGTGAGCCAACATGTGACCTGAATTAACTAGTCAGTGGGTGAGAGCGCTGACTAGTCACGTTACTTATAAAGTCTGGAAGTGAGTGAGTCAACTGGTAAGCCAACTTAGGTAGTCGGCCAGCAAGTGAGCCAACTGGTCAGCTGACTTAACTAACTTGCTGGTGAGTGAGCTGACTGGTCAGCTGACTTTAGTTGACTGGTCAGTGAGCCGACTGGTTAGAAGAATTAAATAATCAACTAGTGAGTGAGCAGACTGGTGAGCTGAATTAACTAGTTGGCTGTCGAGTGAGCTGATGGGTG
>NW_007075567.1:0-449 GCF_000164805.1 Carlito syrichta
TGATTTATTGTAGAGATGAGGTCTCGCTGCCCAGGTGGGTCTCGAACCCGCGGGCTCACGTAATCCACTCACCTCAGCCTCCCAAAGGTGCAGGATTACAGGCTGAGCCACCGAGCCCGGCCTGATTAAACTTTTTAAAATTTTTTTGGGGCTCAAGGCACTTACATCCCCAATTGCATTATTGATGACTCCACTTAAATATTTTAGTTCATCTGAATTTATCAACTGTATGCTTTCATATGAATTTTAAAAATTCTTTTAACATTATTGTAAGACAGGTCTGGTGGTGAACTCTTCCAGGTTTTGTGTGTATGAGAAAATCTTTATCTCTTCTTCATTTTTGAAAGACAGATTTTAAGGCAGGCTCGGTGGCTCAGCCTGTAATCCCGCACTTTGGGAGACTGAGGTGAGTGGATTGCCTGAGCCTGCAGGTTTGAGACCTGCCTGGG
>NW_007075568.1:0-741 GCF_000164805.1 Carlito syrichta
AGGCATGGTAGCACATGCCTGAAATTCCAGCTACTCAGAAGGCTGAGACAGAAGGAGCACCAGAGCCCAGCAGGTTGAGGCTGCAATGGTCGAGAGTGGCCACTGCACTCTAATCTGGGAGACAGAGTGAGACTCCAACTCAAACAAAAAACAAAAAACAGAGATCAAAAGATACCTAAAACAGATGAAAATGAAGAAACATCTTACCAAAATCTCTGGGACACCATGAAAGCTATAGTAAGAGGGGAATTCATGTCCCTAAAAACACACATGAAGAAAATGGAAGGGTCACAAATGAACAACCTAAGAAACCACCTAAGGAACTTGGAGAAGCAAGATCACAAAAATCCTAATTTCAGCAGAAGAATCCAGATCACCAAAATAAAAGCCCAAATCCAGGACATAGAAGACAAAAAAGATAATACAAAAAAATCAAGGAAACAAAAGGCTGGTTCTTCAAAAGGATAAACAATATCGATGGTCCCCTAGCCAGACTGACCAAGAAAAATAGAGAAAAAGCCCAAATAAACACAATCAGAAACCCAAAAGATGAAGTCACATCTGATCCTGAAGAAACACAAAAGATCATTAGAGACTACTGTGAACACTTGTATGGATACAAACTTGAAAACCTTAAGGAAATGGAGGACTTTCTGTCCTCACACAACCTTCCTAGGTTGAAACAAGAGAAATTGAAACCCTAATAGACCATTACAAATCAAGGAAGTTGACTACATAATA
>NW_007075569.1:0-388 GCF_000164805.1 Carlito syrichta
GCCACAAACCTAAATGCTCATAAGAAAATGTGTTGTCTATTTGGGACAAATTTTAATCACGGTTCATGAGCTTATTTCCCTAGACGCTTCTTGGACTAGAAGAAACTCAAAACATCCCAAGGGAGTACGTGCTGCTAAAAATTGAAGAAAGGAAGGACCCAACCAACAACTCAGAACTAAGCTGGCCTTCCAGGACTGGGAGTGCACCGCAGATTCGGCAATACCCCTTAAGCTGACTGTCTGGAAAGTCAAAACTTCTCAAGCCCTGCTTCAGTCATACACCAGAGGCTGACTGATCGATGCACAGCAGAAGATTAAGGATTTAGCTTAATTCCAGCTACTTGGAAGGCTGAGGTGGAAGGATCGCCGGAGCCCCAGCAGGTCGAGG
>NW_007075570.1:0-468 GCF_000164805.1 Carlito syrichta
GGCTCTCTATTCCACTATCCAACCAGCTGGCTGTCTATTTAAGCCGGCTGCCTAGCTAGCCGGCCAGCTTGCTTGCTAGCTAGCCGGCTGCCTCTGCAGCTAGCCAGCCAGGTAGTTAGCTAGTTAAGCCAGCTGTCTAGTCCTCTAGTCAACATGCTAGCTAGCAAGTTAAGTCAGCTTGCTAGCCAATTAGCCAGGCAAATAACTAGACAACTAGTTAAAACAGGTAGGTAGCCAGCTAGTAGTTAATTCAGCTAGTAAGTCATCTAAATAGCCAGCTAACATTTTAAGTCAGCTAGCTACTCAGGTTCCTAGTCAGCTAGCTAGCTAAGTCTGCTATTTAGTCAGCCAGCTAGTCCGCTTGATAGTTAAGTCAGCTAGCCAGCTAACTACCCAGTTACCTAGCTGGTTAAGTCAGCTAGCTAGACAGCTAGACAGCTTGTTTGCTAGTTAGTTATGTCAGCTAGA
>NW_007075571.1:0-331 GCF_000164805.1 Carlito syrichta
GTCTATCTAATTAAGCCAGCTATTTAAGTCAGCTGATTAGACGGCTGGCTAGGTACATGGCTGACAAGTTAAGCCACCTCGTTAGCAGGCTGGTCAGGTAGGTGGTCAGCAGTTAAGCTGGCTGGCTAGCTGGCTGACCAGCAGAGTGTCTGACTAGTTAAGTCGGCTGGCTATCCCAATGTCCAGCCTGCCTGCTGGCTACTTAAGCCAGCTGGCTAGCCAGGGGGCCAGCCTGCTAGCTAGCTAGACGAATGCCTAGCCAGATAGTTAACTAGGTAGCTAGCTACTTAAGACAGGTTGCTAGCTGTGTCACCAAGCAGGTAGTTAGCTA
>NW_007075572.1:0-383 GCF_000164805.1 Carlito syrichta
TCTCATATTCTCATAATCCCCCACAGTAGTCAATGAAGGAAAGATATTATAGGAAAATTTTTAAATTGTGTTTTACGATTTAGCTTCAGTTTAATAATATTCTTCATATTTTTAAAAAATAACCATGGATTACATGTTTAATTATAGAATAAACATGCAATTTATGAAAATGCAAATAGAACTATCATGTATAAAAAGAAAAAATTCCCTTTAAGCATGAAATATTCTCATTGGAGGAATGCAATTTGATTTGTATTTGTCTCTGTCTAATACTTTCTATCCATATTATACTTTTATCATTATAACTATTATTATTGTTTTACAGAAATGTTTTAAAAATGTTTTATGTTTTGCCTTTTTTCCATTACCAATGGACACGGACA
>NW_007075573.1:0-790 GCF_000164805.1 Carlito syrichta
TCCGCCTGCCACTCCTCGAACCACTCGTAGGCGGCGGGCAGCAGCACGATCAAGGTGGACCGGTCTGGGGGTGAGACCCCGGTCACTGCCGCCCGGCCGCCCTGGCTGCTCCCCGACTCCCTGGACCTCAAGCCCACCTGGGAACCTGTCCTCCCACGTTGGGTCCTTGGCTGACGGGGACGCGATGAACAGGAGGGGGATGTGCGCCACGGCCTCCTCCCTGGGCTTGGAGACGTAGCGCTGCATCCTGTGGCCGGGGAGTGTGGCTGTCCCTGTCTTGGTCCTCAGAGCCCGGCCCCACCTAGGCCAGCTCGGCCCAGAGGCCCCCCAGGGAGGAAGCCAGGCCCAGCTCGGGGCGACTGAGTCCTCCAGGGCAAACCGGAGGCACCCACATCCTTCCAACCCTCTGCCCCTCCCCACACCACGGGGCAGCACAGGCCACGCATGCACACACACGCCTTACGCCTGGTCCAGGTCCATGCCGTGGTACACGTAGAAGTTGGTGGACGGCAGCCCCAAGTCCCCCTTGGTGCCACGCAGGCAGATGAAAACCGAGAACATGCCCAAGCCGGGCCGCACCATCGCCAGCTGCCGCTTCACACCTGCCACAGGGAGTTGCCAGGGTCGGGAGGACTCGGCCAAGAGGGCCACTCCCTGCTCCCCGGGAGCCCCGATGCCCGCTCGCTGCCTCTGCAGACCCATTCCCAGTGGGCGGCCTAGGGCCTGGGCCACTTTCCAGCTGCTGTTTCAACAGAGATGGACAGGGGCCCAGGCCCGCTCCCACCCCCCC
>NW_007075574.1:0-863 GCF_000164805.1 Carlito syrichta
CACTCAGAGGGACCACGTGTGCACGCACAGCCATGTGGACGGCGGCGCTCGCAGGGAGCCACGCTCAGGCTGCACAGGCGTGCTCGGTTCCGGGATGGAGCCCAGGCCTGGCACGGCCCTGCTGGAGGCACCACAGGTGTTCCCACGACCTGGACGTGTGCGTGCACGGCCTAGTGTTCCCTGGGACCGCCCCACCAGTCCTACAGGCACCTGGGCAGAGCTTCTCATGCCCGTCTTCCTAGCTGGGCGGTGAGGAAGGCCTAACTGTCCCCCAGGCTTCTGTCAAACCCGCTAAGTTATTTCCGGCCCCACCTCTCCCCAGGGTCTCCCGCTACCTCGTGCCCGGGTCAGTGCCCTGCAGCCCTGCCTGCGGCTAGGGGAGAAGCCCAATGCCCCATCCCGCCTTTCGCATACGCACAGGACGGGACAAGTGTGCCGCGTGGGGGAACAGCTCTGGTGCCTTTGTGCGTGCTGCCAGGGGCCGGGATGGCACTGACATGCTCGCCCGAGCGTGGCCCTCTGGGGTGGCTTGAGTCCCGCCAGGCCCCTTCCCGCCCCCATTGGCTTTCGGTAGCTCTCCCATGCGGTTCTCTTAACAGTAACCTAGACTGCACCTTTGGGAGGCTGAGGTGAGTGGACTGCCTGAGCCCGCGGGTTCGAGACCCGTCTGGGCAGCGAGACCTCATCTCTACAATAAATAAAAAAATCAGCCGGGCGTGATAGTGCGCGCCTGTAGTTCCGGCTACTCGGAAGGCAGAGGCGGAAGGATTGCTGGAGCCCGGTAGGTCGAGGCTGCGGTGGCCGGGAGCGGCCACTGCACTCCAGTCTGGGCGACAGAGTGAGACTCCGACTCATAAAAAAAA
>NW_007075575.1:0-330 GCF_000164805.1 Carlito syrichta
CCACAAAAAAAAAAAAAAAAGGAATGCCCAAAGTACCCACGGTTGATGGCAATAGTCAATGCCTGGTATAACCTGCCCCCAACCCCGGGCACTGTGCATGAACATTAAAAAAAAAAAGCTGGAAGCCGGGCTCGGTGGCTCAGCCTGTAATCCCGCGCCTTTGGGAGGCTGAGTTGAGTGGAATGCCTGAGCCGTGGCTTCGAGACCCACCTGGGCAACTTGGCGAGACCTCATTTCTACAATAAATCAGAAAATTAGCCGGGCATGGTAGTGCGTGCCTGTAGTTCCTGCTACTTGGAAGGCTGAGGCAGAAGGATCACCGGAGCCCAG
>NW_007075576.1:0-626 GCF_000164805.1 Carlito syrichta
CGCACGCCTGTAGTTCCAGCTACTCGGAAGGCTGAGGCGGAAGGATAGCTGGAGCCCAGCAGGTCGAGGCTGCGGTGGCCGGGAACGGGCACTCCAGTCGGGGCGACAGAGTGAGACTCCAACTCAAAAAAAAAAAAGAGATTTCTTTGCCCTCAGCCTCCCAGGTAGCTGGAGCTACAGGTATGTGGTATGTACCTCCACACTCGGCTGATTGTTTTTTAAAAGTTTTTTTGTAGAGATGAGGACTCACTATGTTGCCCAGGCTTGTCTCAAACTCCAGAACTCAAGCAGTCCTCTTCACCTCTGCCTCCCAAAGTGAGCCATTATGCCTGGCCTTTTTTTTTTTTTTTTTTTTTCCAAGACTGAGTGAGACTTCATCTCTACAATAAATCAAAGAAAATTAGCTGGGTGTGATGGCACACGCCTGTAGTTCCAGCTAGTTGGAAGTTTGAGACGGAAGCATTGCCTAAGCCGAGCCAAGTCAAGGCTGCAGTGGTCGTGAGCATGCCACTGCACTCCAGCCTGAGCAAGAGTGAGATTCCAGCACTTTGGGAGGCCAGTGCCATGCTCACAGCCACCCCAGCATCAACCTGCTGGGCTCCGGCGATCCTTCTGCCTCAGCCTTC
>NW_007075577.1:0-475 GCF_000164805.1 Carlito syrichta
CAGCAAATTGGATGGATTTGGAGTCGATCATACTCAGTGATCTATCACAGAAACAAAGAATGGAGTTCCATATGTTCTCACTCATAAGGTGAACTTGAACAATTATAATGCTAGAAGAAAGTGATTGGCAGTAGCGGAAACTGTCAGGGGAAGTGGGGGTGGGACTGGCAGTTGGGGAAAACTTCTAGGGGAGGGAGGGGCATGATCAATGTTTGTATACCTAACCCTGAATTGTACCCCACATCTTTATAATAAATAAATTTTTTAAAAGAGAGACAGGATATGAAGACTGTGACTTTTTTTTTTTGAGTTGGAGTCTCACCCTGTCACGCAGGCTGGAGGGCAGTGGCACGCTCTTGGCCACCGCAACCTCTATCTGCTGGGCTCCGGCGAGCCTTCCGCCTCAACCTTCCAAGTAGCTGGAACTACAGGCGCACGCTACCATGCCCAGCTAATTTTTTATTTATTGTAGAGA
>NW_007075578.1:0-622 GCF_000164805.1 Carlito syrichta
CCCAGCAGGTCTCGATCGCGGGAAAGGAGGCCCCGGGAAAGGAGGCGCCAGCCAAGGCAGGGCCAGGCTGGCGACGGGAGCAGGTCGGGTGGAGCGGACCGGGCGCGAGCAGCTGGCCAAGTTCAGGGCAGCACCGAACTTCTCCCACGGGAGCCCTCTGCCTTGCGCCCGGGGCCCCACACCCAGGACTGGCTCGGCCTCGGGAACCCAGGCCAGGTGGGCAGCGCAACTCGGCACCAGCCCAGGGCCCCTGGCCGCCCAGAGCGACCTGCACACGCCTCGGGGCAGCCAGGACATTGGACCCTGGAGGCGTGGGCAGAGACGCCCTCCCTGGAGAGCCAAGCCCTCCTCGGCCCCTACTTCCAGCCTCCGCCTCCCACCCCCTCCTCCCCGCTCCTCCATGCCCCACTGCCGTCCTCCCCTTCCCTCCCCTGCCCAAGGGCAAGCCATCCCCCCACTCCCGCAGTGGAGGCCGAGACTCCCGGCAGGGCCGCGGCCCCTTTAAGTGACTCAGGAAGTGAAAGGAGCCCCGCGGGATCGACCCGGGCGGGGCCCGCCAGAGACTGGAGCCCGCGGGCGGCGCAGGGGCCGACGGGAAGAGGCGGGGCGCGGCGCGGAGGCG
>NW_007075579.1:0-460 GCF_000164805.1 Carlito syrichta
ATATACCTGGAAGAACTCAAATCACTCTACAAAAAAGATACCTGCACATGTATGTTTATCACAGTATTGTTCACAATAGCAAATACATGGAACCAACCATGCTGCCCATCAAAAAGAGGATTGGATTTTTAAAATGTAGTACATATATACAATGGAATATTATGCAGCCATAAAGAAGAACAAAATCATGAGCTTTGTGGCAACCCGGATGGAATTAGAGTCTATATTACTGAGAGCTCTTACACAGAATCAGAGAACTGAGTATCACATGTTCTCACTCATAAGTGGACCTTGAATAACTATCGTAATACTATAGGAAAAAGACTGACAACAGGAAACTGTGCGGGGAGGGGGGGAGGTGGGATTGACAGTAGTCGAAATCTGCCTGGGGAAGGGGGGAGCACCTCATCAACAAGGGTACCTACACAATGAATATTTGTATACCTAACCCTGAATTGTA
>NW_007075580.1:0-476 GCF_000164805.1 Carlito syrichta
GCCTAGCCAACTGTCCAGCTATTTAAGTCAGCTAGTTAAGTCAGCCTGATATCCAGTTGTGTAGCTAGGTAGCTAGCTAGTTAAGTCTGCTGACTAGCCAGCTGGCTACTACATTATGTCCACTAGTTAAGTCAGCAGACTAGCCTATTAGCTAGCTATATAGCTATGCAATTAAGTCAGCTGGCTAGCCATCTGGGTTATATCAGCTAGTTAAGGCAGCTCACCCGTCAGCTCACTCGCCGACCGACTAGTTAAATTGGCTCACCGGTCAGCTTATTCACCAGCTGAATAGTTATGTCTTTTGACCTGAAGGTGCACTGGCCAGCCGACTAAAGTCAGCTGACCAATCAGCTATCTCGCCGGCAGACTAGTTAAGTCAGGTGACCAGTCAGGTAATTCAGCTAGTTAAGTAAGCTGGCTAGCCAGCTAGCTAGTTAAGTCAGCTAGCAAGTCAGCTAACTATTTAGCTAGCTAGT
>NW_007075581.1:0-501 GCF_000164805.1 Carlito syrichta
TGTAATTCTGGCTACTCGGAAGGCTGAGGCGGAAGGACTGCCGGAGCCCAGCAGGTCGAGGTTGCAGTGGCCGGGAGCAGCCACTGACTCCAGTCTGGGCGACAGAGTGAGACTCCAACTCAAAAAAAAAAAAAAAAAAAAGACTCAGATACACATCTCTACAGTCAAAATCAGTGGGTTTTATTTTTCCCCAAGCTGGGCACAGTGGTTCACACCAGTAATCCCAGCACTTTGGAAAGCCAAGGCGAGAGGATTGCCCGAGTCCAGGGGTTTGAGACCAGCCTGTGCAACTTGGCAAGACCTTGTCTCTACAATAAAATTAAAAAGCTAGCCGGGCATGGTGGCACACGCCTATGGTTCCAGCTACTTAGAAGGCTGAGCTGAAGCTAGGCTTGGTGGCTCAGCCTGTAATCTGGCACCTTGGGAGGCTGAGGTGAGTGGATTGCCTGAGCCCGTGGATTCGAGACCCACCTGGGCAACTTGGTGAGACCTCATCTCTAC
>NW_007075582.1:0-496 GCF_000164805.1 Carlito syrichta
CAGAATTACAGGCATGCACTACCACGCCTGGCTGATTTTTTGATTTATTGTAGAGATGAGGTCTCGCTGCCCAGGTGGGTCTCGAACCCGCGGGCTCAGACAATCCATTCACCTCAGCCTCCCAAAGGCGCGGGATTACAGGCTGAGCCACCGAGCCCGGCTGATATGTGTTTTTTTGAAAAATATTTGTAAGCCTGGGCATTGTGGCTCAATACCTGTAATCCCAGCACTTTGGAAGGGTGAGGCAGAGAGGATTGCCTGAGTCCAGGGGTTCGAGACCAGCCTGGGCAACTTGGCGAGACCTGGTCTCTACAATAAATTAAACAACAACAAAAAGGTTTGCTGGGTGTGGTGGCGCATGCCTGTGGTTCCAGCTACTTGGAAGCCTGAGGCAGATGGATCACCTGAGCCCAGCAGGTCGAGGCTGCAGTGGCCGGGAACGTGCCACTGCACTCCAGTCTGGGCAACAGAGTGAGACTCCAACTAAAAAAAAAAA
>NW_007075583.1:0-390 GCF_000164805.1 Carlito syrichta
GCTAGTGAATTCAAGTGGCTAGCTAGATAGCTAGCTAGGTAGCTAGCTAGTTAAGCCAGCTGACTAACTTGGTACCAAGCTGATTAAGTCAGCTAGTTTAGTCAGCTTGCTAGCTAGTTAAGTCAGTGAGTTGTCAGCTGGAGAGCCAGCTGCCTATCTGGGTAGCTAGCTAAAGTCAGCTGGCTACCCAGTTAATTATTTAGTTAAGTAACATAGTTAATTCAGCTCAATAGTCAGCTGGTTAGCTAGGTAGCTAGTAGTTAAGTCAGCTGGCAAGCCAGCAGACTATGTAGGTAGCTAGCTAGTTAAGACAGCTGGCTAGCCAGCTGGCTATCCAGCTGGCTAGCTAGGTACCTAGGCAGTTAGGTCAGCCAGCTAACTAGCTGGCTA
>NW_007075584.1:0-477 GCF_000164805.1 Carlito syrichta
CGCCCCCGGCCACCGCAGCCTCTCCTGCTGGGCTCCAGCGATCCTTCCGCCTCAGCCTTCCGAGTAGCCGGAATTACAGGCATGTGCTACCACGAAAAAAAATTTTTTTAATAGACAGGGTCTCACTATGTTGCCCAGCCTGGTCTGGAGCCCAGGCTCAAGAGATTCTCCTCACTGGGCTCCGTGACGTGACTCAGCCTGTAATCCTAGCAGTTTGGGAGACTGAGGCAAGTGAATTGCATGAGCCCGCGGGTTCGAGACCAGCCTAGGCAACTTGGCAAAACTTCATCTCTACAATAAATCAAAAAATTAGCCAAGTATGGTGGCATGTACCTATAGTTCCAGCTACTTGGAAGGCTGAGGTGGAAGGATCACCTGAGCCCAGCAGGTCGAGGCTGTGGCGGTCGTGAATGTGGCACTGCACTCCAGCCTGGGCGACAGTGAGACTCCAACTCAAAAAAAAGAAAAAAAAAAAAA
>NW_007075585.1:0-509 GCF_000164805.1 Carlito syrichta
AAATGTTAAACCCAAAATTCAAAATCCGAGAGACCACCAAAGAGCCAGCTCCAATGCAAACACACGAGGGTCTTTATTCAGGCTCGAGTCTGAGCTCACATTTGAAGCCGACGCAGCAGCTTCAGGGACGAGAGCCCCGACCCAGGCTAACATGCACCTTTTATACATAATTCTGAAGGGTGGTGTGGCTTTACAAATTTGTGCACACAGGATTGGATAAAAACTATGTGATGCAGTTACAAAGACATTGATTGGTTGATTTAAGTTCGATTTGCACGGGCTCAGGCTTAGTTACTTTTGATGGACAAGTAACTGCCAAACGGGCAGAATGGAATGCCAGATAAGCTAGGTTTAGCAAGCAGGCAGAAGGTTTGAAACAAGGCAGAACCCATGGGGGGGGGTTGGCTAGCGCCACCAGTCTACCATTATCTAAGCAAAGGAATGTCCAGGAGGGGCTTATTGCTTAACAGTCACACACTGCTAGCAGCAGTTGCAGAAGCAATCGGTTA
>NW_007075586.1:0-407 GCF_000164805.1 Carlito syrichta
AGCTTCCTTAGGTGGCTTGTTAGGCTATTAATTTGTGCTCCTTCCATTTTCTTCATGTGTGTTTTTAGGGATATAAATTCCCCTCTTACCACAGCTTTTAAGATGTCCCAGAGATTTTGGTAAGATGTTTCTTCATTTTCATTGGTTTCCAGGTACCTTTTGATCTCTGGTTTGATTTCATCATTGATCCAGGAGTTGTTTAGTATCATGCTGCTTAGTGATCATGTCTTTGTGGGTTTTGGGGGGACCTTGTTGGTGTCAATGTTTATTTTTATTCCACTGTGGTCCGAGACCATGCATGGTAGAATTTCGGTACTTTTCAATTTGCTTATGCTTGATTTATGGCCAATTATGTGGTCGATCTTGGAATATGTTCCATGTGGTGATGAGTAGAATATGTATTCTGC
>NW_007075587.1:0-909 GCF_000164805.1 Carlito syrichta
GCGCGAGGCGCAGACCGCGGGGTCTGCGGGGGAGAGCAGCTCCTGCCGCCCCGGGCCTCCCCCGGCCGCGGAGGCCCCCGGGTGCGTGCGTGTCCCGTGTGTGTGCGTCCCGCGTGGCCCGTGTGTGTCTGTGCATGTGTGTCGTGTGTGTGTGTGTCCCGTGTGTGTTCCGTGTGTGTGTCCCGTGTGTGTCCGTGTGCATGTGTGCCGTGTGTCTGTCCCGCGTGCGTGTGTCCCGTGTGTCCCGTGAGCGTCCCGTGTGTGTGTGCATGTGTGTCGTGTGTGTGTATGTCCCGTGGTTGCTCCATGCGTGTGTCCCGTGTGTGTCCGTGTGCATGTGTGCCGTGTGTCTGTCCCGCGTGCGTGTGTCCCGTGTGTCCCGTGAGCGTCCCGTGTGTGTGTGCATGTGTGTCGTGTGTGTGTATGTCCCGTGGTTGCTCCATGCGTGTGTCCCGTGTGTGTCCGTGTGCATGTGTGCCGTGTGTCTGTCCCGCGTGCGTGTGTCCCGTGAGTGTCCCGTGTGTGTGTCCCGCGCGCGTGCCCCGGGTGCGTCCCGCGCGCGTGTCCCTGGAGCCGGGCCCCCGAGGCCCCGGGAGGCGGGCGCCCGGCCCGGCGCTTACCTGGGCGCCGGCCAGGAGGCCGCGGCCGAGCAGAAGCCACCCGCAGACGTGCAGCGCCGCCCCCGGCCCGGCCATGCCCCGAGCCGCGGGGCGAGGCGGGGGACCCCTCCCCGGTCCTCGGCGGGCGCGCGGCTGGGGGCGGGCGGGTCGAGCCCCGGCCACGCGCGTGCGAGCCGGTCCCGCAGCCGGGCGCGGGGTCCGGTCCTCCCGGCGGGGCGAGCCCCGCGCGCCTCGCCGTCCCCGCCGCCCGCGCGGAGGGGGCGCCTCGCTTTCCGCGGCGGGGGCGGGC
>NW_007075587.1:2154-7128 GCF_000164805.1 Carlito syrichta
CATTTATTAAGTGATTTATTAAATTCAGCTACTCTCCCAAGTACTTTAAATAAAATTAAGCAATCTTGACATAAACCCCAAGAGAGAAGTATTATGGCTATCTATATCGGCAGATATGGAAATAGACAATAGGTATTTGCCCAAGGTCCAGATATTCCATCACAGCACTGCTGATCATTGTTCTATTTGTGTAATCGTGTCACCACATTTTTGTTTTCATGTTTCTTAGGCCTCACAAAGCCAGAACCACTTTTCCACTCTTCATTTTTTTGTTAAACCTCCCCCAAATTGAGAATAATTTCCTGTGCATTACAGCAGGGGTTCTGCTCAAGGAGTAACTTTGTGCACCACCCTGGGGGATTTTGTCACATTTTTGGTGTATCATACTACATGCTACTGTCATTTCATGAGTAGAGACCATAGACACTGGTTAACATCCTACAGTTCACAAGACAGCCCCTCAAAACAGAGAAAATAGGTGGCCCTGTTAAAACAACAACAACAACAAAACTTAAGACAAATTAAATTGAACAAGTTTATTGAGCAAGGGACAATTTGCAAATCAAGTAGCCTCCCCAACCAGAGCAGGCTCAGAGAGATTCAGGCACAGTGGTTGGGAAAAAAAAAAATTATGGGCTGAGAAAGGAAAGTAATTTACAATAAATGAAAGTAGGATACAGAAGCAGCCAGATTGGTTATAGCTCAGCATTTGCCTTTGAGCCTGGTTTGAACAGTTGGCCACATTTAATGGGCACAAGAGTAGGTTAGTCCATCTACATACCCAGTTGTAGTTTACTATGTGAAAAGTTACAAGAAAACCTCTAAGTCCACCCAAAACATGCAAGGAGACAACTTTGGGCTAAACTTAACAGTCTTCCCCTCCTTTTTTGGTCATCTTCTCAACTTTGAGAGATGGACCAAATCTTTAGGCATTTATGTTACTCCATCACTTTTGTAAATGTACTTGTTTGGTCTCAATCTCACCGGGACATAGGACATTGGGTTTTATAAGATAGAAACAAGAACTTAAGATTATTCTTTTGTAGGGATAGACTTGAAGGAACTTCTTTGTGCTGGAATCTCCAGTCTACAAGAGAAAAGCAAAATTTGATCTGTTTTAGGACCTATCTGCTTTCTTAAAGTTTTGCATGAATGACTCCATTTTGGTTTGGTTTGGTCTGTTGGGGCCTAGTGAATGAAGCGTTTAAATTGTTTTAAATTGTTTAAAAATTACCCCTTTTTGGTCAGGTTCTCACTGGGTGAAAGTGTGACCATTGCTTAGGACCTTGGCACTACTTTCATTTACCATCTCAGCACGTCATTCATAAGGACAGTGTCCTCGCGGTCACACATATCTTTGAGTCTGTGTTCTTCCAGTCGAAGAGAGACCGTTTGACATTCTAGAGGGCTGTCTGCAAACATGTAAAACTTTTGAGAAGATGTAGAGCACCAGGGAGACTATTATTCTGACTCTTGGAAGGATAATACCAAGACTTTGGGGTATGCTCTTTAGCCAGAGTCTCCATGAACCAAACCAACTAAATCAAATAGACCAAAGAAAGAGCCCGATAAAGAGTCTACCATTTCGATCAAGTAACCTGTCTGATAATCCCCTACAACTGAATCTCAGCAATGCCTGATGTATCTGTCTGTGTGCAACTAGAAGTGTCGGCAACTGCACAGATGCTTTTCTGTTTAGCCAATATCTAAAGTAGCTCTATTATTGATCACAACTTTTGCAAGTGAATTTAAAGTTGGTTGTATAGCACAGCCTTCGCAGTGGGATCTACCATAGAGTCTGTTGTGAGGAATAAACTTCTAATAATTGTCCCATTTACTCCAAGCCGAAAAAAGAGACCTAAACTATGATTCCAACGGAGCAGAGTACAAGCCTTCTGGCAATATTGTGACATAGGTTAAAAGGAGTGGACCAATGCTCTGTTTCTGAATTATTATGAAACAACACGGGTACCTTTAAAATTTCTCACCCACACTGGTCCTTCATCTTCCATTAGTTTTACTTCAGTAACTGGAAAACTTTAAGGCAGGGTACATTAATCAAGCTTGTTTTTTTAAAATTTAATTTAATTTAATTTTAAAATTGTGGGGTACAATTCAGGGTTAGGTATACAAATATTCATTGTGCAGGTACCTTTGTTGATGAGGTGTGCCCCCCTCCCATGGCAGATTTCGACTACTGTCAATCCCACCTGCCCCCTCCCCACAGTTCCCCGCTGCTGTCAATCCTTTTCCTATAGTATTACAGTAGTTGTTCAAGGACGACTTACGAGTGAGAACATGTGATACTCAGTTCTTTGTTTCTATGAACAATCACTCAGTATTATAGACTCTAATTCCATCCAGGTTACTGTGAAGTTCATGATTTTGTTCTTCTTTATGGCTGCATAATATTCCATTGTGTATATGTACCACATTTTTTATTCAGTCCTCTTTTGATGGGTAGCATGGTTGGTTCCATGTTTTTGCTATTGTGAACAATGCTGTGATAAACATACATGTGCAGGTATCTTTTTTGTAGAATGATTTTAGTTCTTCCAGGTATATTCCTAGTAAGAGGATTGCGGGGTTAATCAAGCTTCTTTTGAGTCCCCCGTTACAGATACCGTGCATTTGGTATCTGGAGGCTTCAAGTCCTATACCCGCATTAGACGTCCTTCACAATTAACTCCCTAAATGTTTTTAAATACTCTGCTTCAGTTCCCTGCATGCAAGTGTTTGACAGAAGTTATGAAGATCTCAAGGAGAAAATACTAGGGGAGCCCGTTTGTTTCTATAATTGAAGCACAGAGGCGGTTGATCCTTCCAAACCTGAAAAGCACTGAGTTAAAACTATGGAACTGCAAATTGTAGTTTGCTTTGTTCTGGGACAGGAACGTTTTGACACTCAGGCAAGTTGTGAGCATCGTTTTGGAGATGGATAACAAAATGGTGTGCTTTTTTTCTTTCTTTAAGGTCGGTGAGAAAACATAGTTATGCATATAGACGACTTGCACTCAAGGTGACAAAAAGTTGTACAACCATTAGTTTCATTTCAGTCACTTGACCCTGTTGAAACAGGACAAGTTCAGTCAGCTGCTTTTAAATTCAAGTAACAGACACATATTTAAGTGTGCATTATTAGCATACGCTAATAAGATATACTTCCAAGCAGACTCCCCAAAGGTTAGTAGGTGATCTGCTTCCATTTTCCAGAGAAAGAAGTTATCAACAACCCAAGGGAAAAAAGATAAGGGAACTTGTTTGTTGCTCCAGTTGTGGCACACACAGAGGCTAGTGCTCATTCCAACCCGAAAAGCACTGACAGTTTAAACCTATGGAACAACAAACCGCAATTTGCTTTGTTTCTGGAAAAGACACACTTTGATAGCCAGACCAGTTGTGAGCATGCTTTTGATAAAGGTTTTGACACTCAGATGTTTTGTGAACATGATTTGGAAAAGGGTGATAAAGATTGTGTTTTGTTTTGGGTTTGGGTTTTTCCATTGAGGAAATATACATGCAGAAAACTACTTGTATTCAAAGTGACAAAAAGTTGTATGACTATCAGTTTTAGTTCAGTAACTAGACCCCTTTGAGACAGGACAAATTCAACAAGTTTCTTTTGAGTTCCATTTATAGACACGTTTATTTGAGAAAATAGGAATATATATGCAGAACAATTACTTGTATTTAAAGTGACAAAAAGTTGTTTGACTATTGGTTTTAATTCAGTAACTGGACCTCTTTGAGACAGGACACATTTAGCAAGCTGCTTTTGAGTTTCAATGACAAACACATTTCATTGTTTATTTGTGATGTGAAAACCTGCAGACCTAGACCTTAATGAGACGTACTGCCAAGCTCACTCGCTGAAATTGATCAAACGGTCTGCTTCGGTTTTACCTATGACAGAGAAAGAAGTTATTGACGTCCCCAAAAGAGAAAGGTAACGGAATTTGTTTCTCCAAGTGTGACACGGAGGCAATTCCAGCCCTGAAAAACACAGGCCCTATAACCCATTGAATGACAGGCAGCAGTTTGCTTCACCTCTGGGAAAGAAATGTTTTGACGCTCACACATGTTGTGAGCATGCCTTTGGAAAGGGTGATAAGAATATGTTCCGTTTTGTTTTTCTGTGAGGTTGGTGGAAAAAATACAAATATGCATGTACAAAAACTACTTCTATTCAAAGTGACAAAGGCTGTATGACTATTAGTTTTAATTCAGTAACCGGACTCCTTTGACACAGGAAAAAATCTGCAAACTTCTTTTGGGTTCCGGTAACAATCACATGTTTAATTGTGCGTTTGAGTTCCAGAGGCCTAGAGACATACTTCCGAGTGAACGCCCTGAATGTTAGCAAATGATCTTCTTCAGTTTTCTCTATGAAACTGTAAGACAGAGGAAGAAGTTATCACACCCCAAGAGAGAAAGGCAATGGAACTTGTCTGTTTCTCCAGTTGCTTGTTTCAACCCTGAATAGTGCTAGCACTATACCCTATGGAACGGCAAACAGCAGTTTGCTTCATCTCCGAGAAAGAAATGTTTTGACACGCAGACGTGTTGAGAGCATGCTTTAGAAAAAGGATGATCAAGAGCATGCTCATTTTTTTCTTGAGATCTGTGAGAAAAACACGAATATGCACAGAGCCCCTTTGAGACAGGACACATTCAACAAGCTTCCTCTGAGTTCCAGGTGCGGACACATGTTTCCCTGGGCATTTGTGATGCAGAGGCCTACAGTCCTAGACCCCCACAAGATGCACCCTAAGCTCGCTCACCGAATGTCACCCCATGGTCTGCTTCGGTTTTCTCTGCGTGACTGTGTGACAACATCACTAGTCACCCAAAAGTGCAATTTAGGGAGAGGAGCCGAGGTAGCCACCATGGAGAGGCAGATCAGCACTGCTCTCACCTAGCGAGACAGAGAGTGGAGATTCTGCCATGATTAGATGGAGTTATCCAGAGCACTTT
>NW_007075588.1:0-357 GCF_000164805.1 Carlito syrichta
CAAAGAGTTAACCGAGCTAACTTGTGGGACAACTAGTCAGTCAACTAATTAACCCTGCTAACTAGTCGGCCAACTAGTTGGCTGACTTGTTAAGACAGCTAACAAGTCGGTCGAGTAGTCAGCCAACGTGTTAAACCAGATAAGTTGTCAGCCAAATCGTCAGACAAGTTGTCACCTACCTAACTTGTTACCCAACTATTTAAGACAGATAGTGAACTCGTTTACCAACTAGTTAAAACATTTAGCTAACTCATTAACCAACTCCGTAATTCAGCTAGCTAGACAGCTAGTTAAGTGAGCTAGCTAAGTCAGCTAGCTAAGACAGCGAGTTCACTAGTTTGCTAACTATTTAAGTCA
>NW_007075589.1:0-326 GCF_000164805.1 Carlito syrichta
AAAACCTCAATTTCTCAACCAACTCATCTTCAACAAAGCCTCCACCAACCTACCACTGGGTAGAGGAAAACCAATTCAGTAAATGGTGGTGGGGAAACTGGCTGACCACATACAGAAGATTGAAACAGGACCCCTATATATCTCCATACAAAAAATTAACTCTAAATGGTTCAGAGACCTAAATATAAAACCTCAAGCCATAAGAAACTTAGAAAATGAAGGACATACCCCCATGGAAATTGGAAGTAGCATCCAATTCCTGAACAAAACCTGAAACCCACAGGCTATAAGAGATAAGATAGACAAGTGGGACCTCATTAAACTGA
>NW_007075590.1:0-447 GCF_000164805.1 Carlito syrichta
CACATCTGACCCTGAAGAAATACAAAAGATCATTAGAGACTACTACGTATACTTGTATGGAAACAAACTTGAACACCTTAAGGAAATGGAAGACTTTTTGACCTCACACAACCTACCTAGGTTGAAACAAGAAGAAAATGAGAACATAAATAAACCAATAACAATCAAGGAAATTGACTACGTAAAAAGAAAACTGCCTACAAAAAAAAAAGTCCTGGTCCAGATGGCTTTCCAGCAGAATTCTACAAGACATTTAAGGAGGAGGAGCTGATACCAATCCTACTGAAACTATATCAGGTGACTGAAAAAGATGGAACTCTCCCAAAATCATTTTACAAAGCCCACATCACATTGATACCCAAGCCAGGTAAAGACCCAACAAAGAACGAGAACTACAGGCCAATAGCTTTGATGAACATAGATGCTAAAATTCTCAACAAGATCCTA
>NW_007075591.1:0-332 GCF_000164805.1 Carlito syrichta
TACTTAAGTCAGCTGCCTAGCTGGGTAGCTAACTTGTTAAATCAGTTGACTAGCCAGCTGACTAGATAGGTCACCTAGTCAAGACAGCTCGCTAGTTAGCTGGACAGCTAGGTAGCTAGATTGTTAAGTCAGCTGGCAAGCATGGAGGATATGTATGTAGCTAAGTCAGCCTGCTAGCCACCTGGCTGGCTAGTGTTGTCAGTTAGTTAAATCAGCTGGTTAGCCAGCTGGCTAAAGAGTCAAGTCACCTACTTGAGTCAGTTGGCTATCCAGCTGGCTAGCTGGTTAAGTCTGCTAGTTAATACAAGTGGTTATCCATCTGCTAGCCAGGT
>NW_007075592.1:0-490 GCF_000164805.1 Carlito syrichta
GTAAGATGTTTCTTCATTTTCATTTGTTTCCAGGTATTTTTTAATCTCTGTTTTGATTTCATCATTGACGAGGAGTTGTTTAGCATTATGCTGATTAGTGTCCATGTCTCTGTGGGTTTTGGGGGGAACTTGTTGATGTTAATGTTTATTTTTATTCCTCTGTGGTTCGAGAAGGTGTATGATAAAATTTCTGTCCTTTTAAATTTGCTTATGCTTTATTTATGGCTAAGTATATGGTTTTTCTTAGAGTACGTTCCATGCCGTGATGAGTAGAATGTGTATTCTGTGATCTTTGAATGGAGTGTTCTTTAGGTATCAATTAAGTTCATTTGATTAAGAGTCACATTGAAGTTTCGGATCTCATTGCTGATTTTTTGTCCTGATGATCTGTCTAGGGTTGTGAGTGGGGTATTAAGTCCCCATATGATGCTATTGGAGTCAATATCTTTTTTAGTTTACCTAAGAGCTGCTTTATGAAAGTTGGTGCTCC
>NW_007075593.1:0-348 GCF_000164805.1 Carlito syrichta
TAGGTAGAAACAAGAAGAAATTGAGACCCTAAATAGACCAATAACAATCAAGGAAATTGACTACATGATAAGAAAACTACCTACCAAAAAAAAGCCCTTGTCCAGATGGTTTTCCAGCAGAATTCTACAAGACATTTAATGAGGAACTGGTACCAATCCTACTGAAGGTATTCCAGGCTATTGAGAAAGATGGAACACTCTCCAGATCATTTTACAAAGCTAACATCACATTGATACCCAAGCCAGGTAAAGACCCAACAAAGAAAGACCCATCAATATCTTTCATGGACACAGATGCTAAAATTCTCAACAAGATCCTAGCAAACTGGATTCAACAACACATCTCAA
>NW_007075594.1:0-601 GCF_000164805.1 Carlito syrichta
CGAGGCTGAGGTGGCTGGGAGTGGCCACTGCACTCCAGTCTGGGTGACAGAGTGAGACTCCAACTAAAACAAACAAACAAACAAACAAAAACTCCAGGAGGACACCGGGCATGGTGACTCACACCTGTAATCCCAGCATTGTGGGAGTCTGAGGCGAGAGGATTGCCTGAACCGAGGGATTAAAGACCAACCGGGGCAACTTGGCAAGTCCTCATCTCTACGAGAAATTAAAAAAATTAAAAAAAAAAAAATCATCCAGGCACCTGTGATTCCAGCTACTTGGAAGGCTGTAGCAGAAGGATCACTTGAGCCCAGCCGATCGAGGCTGCAATGGCTGTGAGCATGCCACTGCACTCCAGCCTGGGCAACAGAGTGAGACACTGATACAAAAAAAAAAAAAGATCAGGCGCGGTGGCTCAGCCTGTAATCCCAGCACTTTGGGAGGCTGAGGCGAGAGGATTGCCTGAGCCTGGGGGTTCGAGACCAGGCTGGGCAACTTGGTGAGACCTCATCTCTACAATAAATCATAAAAACAGCCAGGCTCAGCGGCTCAGCCTGTAATCCCACGCCTTTGGGAGGCTGAGGTGAGTGGATTGCCTGA
>NW_007075595.1:0-349 GCF_000164805.1 Carlito syrichta
CACTCCTAAGAGGTTCTTTCAGGCTCTGGGCTAAATTTAAAATGCTTCCCTGCTCTAGGGTAAACAGATTCAGTCAGAGGGGTAGGGAGGGGGAATGGATCAGTTTCAAGGATAGAGGTTGGGTTAACTTCTGGGAGAGAGGAATTCTGAAATAACTTAGAGGACACACATATAGTCTAACTCTAGAAGCCAGGCTTAAATACGAGATATAACAGAGTTCATGACAGCAGAGAAACTGAGGGAGAATGTGTTAATAGTTACAATCAGCCGGACTCGGTGGCTCAGCCTATAATCCCGCGCCTTTGGGAGGCTGAGGTGAGTGGATTGTCTAAGCCCGCGGGTTCGAGAC
>NW_007075596.1:0-467 GCF_000164805.1 Carlito syrichta
AGCTGGGTGTGGTAGCGCGCACCTGTAGTTCCAGCTACTTGAAAGGCTGAGGCGGAAGGATCGCCAGAGCCCAGCAGGTCGAGGCTGCGGTGGCGGGAGTCGCCACTGCACTCCAGTCTGGGTGACTGAGTGAGGCTCCAACTCAAAAAAAAAAGATCACTTCCATTTCTCGGTGGAGAATTGACTGACTGTTCTCCAGGAAGCTTCCATGACCCCTTCCAGTAGCCCCAGGCTGGAACCTCACCTACTCCCCACGCCCCCACGGGCTCTCTCAGTTACCCCTTCTCAGTATTATAGCATTGACACCCTCTTTGTGCTCCTGTCCTGATCTGCTGGAGGCTGAAGCTTGCTGCACAAATGTTGGTTGAATGAATGAATGAGTGATGTTAATTTCTTTTTATTTCTTTTTCTTTTTTTGAGTTGGAGTCTCACTCTGTCACCCAGACTGGAGTGCAGTGGTCGCTCCT
>NW_007075597.1:0-323 GCF_000164805.1 Carlito syrichta
AAAAAAAAAAAAAAAAAAATATATATATATATATATATATATATATATTTTAACTTGAGCTCATTGTCAGTGGAACTTTGTCAAATTTCACTTATGTTTTAGTGAAAGGAGAGGAAAATGTTCAACCAGAAATAATTTTAGTAATTCGAATCTATTGGATATTATCCTCTCATTGCCACATGTTGTGTACTCTCAGAATTATATATCAACTTCCCTTTTTTCCTGTCCTGTGGGAGTTGTTAATTTTTTTTTTTTTTTGAGTTGGAGTCTCACTCTGTCGCCCAGACTGGTGTGTAGTGGCCGCTCCTGGCCACCGCAGCCTC
>NW_007075598.1:0-3423 GCF_000164805.1 Carlito syrichta
CGAACAGAAATTCACAACCTAACAAGCCACCTAAAGAAGCTGGAAAAGTAAGACCACAAAAACCCTAATTTCAGTAGAAGAATCCAGATCACCAAAATAAAAGCCCAAATCCAGGACATAGAAGACAAAAAGATAATACAAAAAAATCAATGAAACAAAAAGCTGGTTCTTCGAAAGGGTAAACAAGATTGATGGTCCCCTAGCTAGACTGACAAAGAAAAAACGAGAAAAAAACCAAATAAGCACAATCAGAAACACAAAAGATGAAGTCACATCTGACACTGAAGAAATACAAAAGATCATTAGAGACTACTACGTACACTTGTATGGAAACAAACTTGAAAACCAGAAGGAAATGGAGGACTTTCTGACATCACACAACCTACCTAGGTTGGAACAAGAAGAAATTGAGACCCTAAATAGACCAATAACAATCAAGGATATCGACTACATAATAAGAAAACATCCTACAAAAAAAAGCTCTGGTCCAGATGGCTTTCCAGCAGAATTCTACAAGACATTCAAGGAGGAACTGATACCAATCCTACTGAAGGTATTCCAGGCAATTGAAAAAGATGGAACACTCCCCAAATCATTTTACGAAGCCAACATCACATTGATACCCAAGCCAGGTAAAGATTCAACAAAGAAAGAGAACTACAGGCGAATATCTTTGATGAACATAGATGCTAAAATTCTCAACAAGATCCTAGCAAACCAGATTCAGCAATACATCTCAAAAATCATCCACCATGACCAAGTAGGCTTCATTCCTGGGATGCAAGGCTGGTTCAACATTCGGAAAACCATAAATGTAATTAAATACATCAACAGATGTCAAAACAAAAACCACATGATCATATCACTAGATGCAGAAAAAACTTGATAAAATCCAGCACCCCTTCTTGATAAAAACTCTCGAACATCTAGGCATACGGGGAACATACCTCAAAATAGCAAAAGCCATCTACGAGAAACCCACAGCCAGCAAACTCCTAAATGGACAAAGATTGGAACCAATTTCCCTAAAACTGGAACTAGACAAGGATGTCCACTCTCTCCCCTTCTGTTCAACATAGTATTAGAAGTCCTGGCTAACGCAATCAGAGAAGAGGAGGCAATCAGAGGTATTCAAATAGGAAAAGAGGAAGTCAAGTTATCTCTCTATGTAGATGATATGATGGTGTACCTTGAAAACCCAAGAGAATCTGTCAAAGGCCTCCTTACATTGATGAAAGCCTTTGACAAAGTCTCAGGATACAAAATAAATGTACAAAAGACAATCACATTTCTCTACACCAATAATAAACAAACAGAAACCCAAATAAAAAACACAGTTCCATTCACAATAACCACCAAAAAGCAGAAATACCTTGGCATCTTCCTAACCAGAGACATGAAAGACCTTTACAATGAAAATTACAAAACACTGCTCAAAGAAATCAAAGATGACACAAACAAGTGGAACAATATCCCATGCTCATGGATTGGAAGAATCAACATTGTGAAGATGTCCATCTTACCTAAGGCAATCTACAAATTCAATGCAATACCCATTAAATTACCAAGAACATTCTTCTCAGACCTAGAAAAAACAACACAGGAATTCATATGGAAACACAAACGTCCAAGAATAGCCAGAACAATCCTCAGCAAAAAAAACAAAGCAGGTGGTATCACAATACCAGATTTCAAACTTTACTATAAAACTACAATCATCAAAACAACTTGGTATTGGTACAGGAACAGACATATAGATCAATGGAATAGAATTGAGATTCTAGAAGCAAAATCTCAATTTCTCAACCAACTCATCTTCGATAAAGCCCCCACCACCTACCACTGGGGAGAGGAGAACCTATTCAATAAATGGTGCTGGGAAAACTGGCTGACCACATGCAGAAGACTGAAACAGGACCCTTATCTGTCCCCATGCACAAAGGTTAACTCCAAATGGATCAGAGACCTAAATGTAAAACCTCAAACCATAAGAATCTTAGAAAAGGAAGGAAATACCCTCATGAAAATCGGAACTGGCATCCAATTCCTGAACAAAATCCAAAACCTACAGGTCATAAGAGAGAAGATAGACAAGTGGGACCTTATTAAACTGACACGCTTCTGCAAAGCCAAAGAAACCATCAAGAGAGCAGGGAGACAGCCTACAGACTGGGAAAAAAGATTTACCAACTCCAGGTCTGACAAAGGCTTAACATCCTGGATCTACAAAGAACTCAAATGTGCTGAAAAGAATAAAACAAACAGCTCCATTATAAAATGGGCAAAAGATATGAACAGACACTTCACAAAAGAAGACATCTGAGCAGCCAACAAACACATGAAGAAATGCTCAACCTCACTAATCATCAGGGAGATGCAAATCAAAACCACACTGAGATACCACCTAACTCCAGTCAGAACGGCAATTATCAACAACTCAAAAAATAACAGCTGCTGGAGAGGGTGTGGTGAAAAGGGAACACTTCTACACTGTTGGTGGGAGTGTAAACTAGTGCAACCTCTGTGGAAAGTCTAAAAATCAACCTTCCATACGACCCTGCAATTCCCCTACTGAGAATATACCTTGAAGAACTCAAATCACTCTATAAAAAAGATACCTGCACACGTATGTTTATTGCAGCATTGTTCACAATAGCAAGAACCTGGAACCAACCAAGCTGCCCATCAAAATGGACTGGATTAAAAGATGTGGTACATATACACGATGGAATACCTCACAGCCATAAAAAAGAACAAAATCATGAATTTCGCAGCAACCTGGATGGAACTAGTCTATAATACTGAGTGACCTCTCACAGAAACAAAGATCCGAGTATCACATGTTCTCACTCATATAATGGACCTTGAACATCCAATGTAATACTATAAGAAAATGACTGATGGTACTGGGAAACTATGGGGGATAAGGGGGATGGGATTAACAGTAGCAAATATCTGTCTGCAGATGGGGAAACACCTCTTATCAACAGGGTGCCTGAATGAAACGTAATTGTACACCTAACCCTTAACTGTACCCCACAAAACCATAATAAAAATATTGATTATAATATATATATATATATATACCACCTAACCTCAGTAAGAACATTCATCGTTAGCAAAACAAACAACAAAACAACAGATACTGGCAAGGATGTGGAGAAAAAGGAATGGTTCTACACTGCTGGTGGGAGTACAACCTCTTTGGAATACCATGTGTCAATTTCTGAAAGAACTAGATGTTGAACTTCCATATGACCCAGCAATTCCCAGAGGAACTCAAATCATTCTACAAAAAAGATACCTGCACTGCGTGTTTGTTGCAGCTCTATTCACAATAGCAAAAACATGGAACCAACCACATTGCCCATCGAAGCCGGACTGATTTTAAAAATGTGGTACCTATACACAATGGAATATTAT
>NW_007075598.1:3651-6578 GCF_000164805.1 Carlito syrichta
GAGTGAGATTGGCAGTTGAGGGAAACAACTAGGGGAGGGAGGGGCACACCTCATCAACAATGGTACCTGCATAATCAACATTTGTATACCTAACCCTGAATTGTACCCTATATCTTTATTTTTAAAAAAAGAATGAAAATGAAAAAACAAATCACAATGGACCCTTTGTGACAGCATTGGGTTGCTCTTGGAAATGATTAGGATGTCACAATTGGGATTAGGACTTCAGGTGGAGAATAAGTGTGAAGGACAGATGATAATTTTTTCAGAAACAAAAAAAAAATTTCCTGCTTCCTTCCATGCTCTCAGTGATAAGAGAAAGAAGCCAAGAAAATGTATGATCTATAAATAGAACTGCTTGTAAGGAACCTGCTTTCTTAAAGGTTTCATTAGACATCAGAAAGTTCTTTACACTCAGCAATGAATGACACTGATTTGGCTGTGCTATATTATAAAGGTGGAAAAAAGAAACCTAAACTTGCATCCTTGTGGAACAGATGCAGGTAAAATGCCTGAGAGAACTCTAAATGGTTGCTATAAATCTCAAGTCATTTTTTTCCCCAGATTATAAAAAGCATCTTGAAAAAAAAAAAAAAAAGATTTCTTGCCTTCAGATTTCAGCCCATTCTTTTAGACCAGGGAGCAGCAAACTATGGCTCATGGATCAAATCTGGCCTGCCACTTGGTTTTCTAAGTTTGGTTTTACTTTAACCCAGCGTTTCCCATACATTCATGTACATGCCTACTTATTTTAGGCTACAACAGCAGAGATGACCAGTTGTGACAGAGACCCCATAGCCTGAAAAGCCTAAAATACTCCCTACTCATTTTCAGAAAAATTCTGCTGACTTGTGTTCTAGACTGCTGAGATCATTCTGAAACTACTCTTGATCCTTTCATACATAATTTCATTCAATATCCTGCTTTACAGAGTTGGCTCCAAATTTGTCTTTATTCAGGTTGTTAATTAAAATATCAAATGAGATAATTCAATGGGCAAGGAGAATCATAAGGCACAGTACAAGAGACTACCTTCAAGGCTGACAATGATTACCACTCATTGGACACATTAGTCTAAGGAAGAATTCACTAAGAGGTATCATCACCCAACTCCTTTTATCAACAGTACCACATATTTATTGAATGTTGTTGTAATATGCAGAAGATGAAGTACAGCTTCCAAATGGAAATCACTATTTTCCCTCACCACGTGGTTTCTACACCCTTCAACTCCATTTTAACCTTATTTTTTGAAATTAGAATTATACATCTCTAAGTATAGTTTTGTGACAGATGTCTCATAATCTAGGTGCAGAATGGCTAACTGTCACCAAACCTGATTCCTTTTCTTCCTAGGTACATTGCAACACTGCATGTCTCAGACTTGTTTTTGGTCAAGTGACTGTTTTCTAGCTAATAGAAAGAATGCAAGTGACGTGTTCTTTTCAGACCTGGGTCACGAGAGTTCCTATTGGTGATCCCCATGCTCTTTTCGTTCCAAAGCCTTGTAGCAGGTTAGCATGGTGGCCTGGTTAGTCATTTATTAGAGATGGCAGAGTCTTTAGATTGAAGGTAACTGGCTCCCTGAATTCACCCTCAGAAGACAGCCATCAGCACTCGGGAATTCTAATTTCAGACTTGCACAAGAAATAAATTTCTATTGCATGTAAGTCATATTTATATATTTTAAAGGTTGTGGAGGGCGTGTAAATGTCACAAATACACTATGATTCCCTTAAGATTACTACCAAAGATTCTATAACCTTTGGCATGAAAATATCCAGATTTTCTGGACTAAGGTTTAATTCATCTAAAGCAGAGATGAGTATTCTTCACTAGAACCTCATGAACCTCAGCCCATACATTTCTATTTTACAATATTTGTGTTGTACTTTCTAGTAGCTCTTTCTTCTTGAGAAGAATAAAGCAAAATGTGGCTGGGTGTGATTGCACATGTCTATAATCCCAGCTGGATTAGGATCCAGATGCCTATAATCTCACATGCCTATAATCCCAGAAGGCTGAGGCAGGAGGATCTCTTGTGCCCAGGATTTCAAGCGAGTCTAACTTGGGCAACATAGTGAGACCGTCTCTAAAAATAAAAAATAAAAAAGCAAAGTAGGCATTGAACTTTTTCTGTCTTTTTCTTTCAGTACTCTGTTAAAAATGCACTCTTCCTCAAAAAGAGTCTTCCCTGTCCCTCTTGCTCTCCTTTACTGTAGGGCTTCCTTTTTCACAGAATAATCCAAGTTAGCTTGTTTCTTTAATGTTTCTAAAACTCTCCCTCTGTGTTTTGACCATTCTGATGCTCTTTTTAGTTTTTTAAGCCACTCTCTCTTGTCCCTGGAAATGTACTGTTCTTCTGTTTCTTTTAAGATGTAAGCTCAGAAAACATCTTGCCAAAATACACTGGCTTCTCCCCATTTTGATGTCTTATTAAGATTATTCATGACTTTGTTCATCATAGTTGGATTTTGGGGGTATGCTACCATCTCTCACATTGAGAAACCCTGATCTAGTAGATATTGGAAAAGATTATGCACTCCCATAACCACCTTATGCTGCTGGCAACTTTTATAGTCTGTTTTATGAAAGCCTTATTTCATCCTGTATCTAGATATAACATCTCATATTCTTTTGCGCTTGTACTTTGGTATGTTGTGCATGGGAATCTCATGCTTCTATTGATCCAGATACCTCTCCATCTCATTTACAGAGAAGATGTGGGGCCAGCTGTTGCCACTTCCCGACATATCTTTCTGTGCCCCACATTTTCACTTAATAGTTTTAAAAGCTATGATGTCCCCTTTAAGACACCCTAGTCTCTCAAGTCCTCTTTGCACCAATTTGATTTAGCTGGAACTCGAATAGAGAGATCTGGGACTAAAAGAAAGGTGTGATATAAGCCTATATGGCAAAGGAACATG
>NW_007075599.1:0-323 GCF_000164805.1 Carlito syrichta
GTTGATTTAACTAGCTTGCTACATAGTTAGGCAGCTGGTTATGCAGCTGAATTAACTAGGCGACTTATCTAGCTAGTCAGCTTTCTATCCACCTGAATTAATTTGCAAGCTTCCTAGCTAGCCAGCTGGCTAATCAGCTGACTAAACTAGGTGACGTAAGTAGCTAGCCAGCTGGCTAGACAGCTGACATAACTAGCTAGCAGCTTAGCGATAAAGCTGGGTAGCCAGCTGCCTTAACTGTCTAATTTAACTAGCTAGCCAAGTGGCTAGCCCGCAGACTTAATTACCTAGCTACCTAACTAGCCAGCAGGCTAACCAGCTGA
>NW_007075600.1:0-638 GCF_000164805.1 Carlito syrichta
GCGATCCTTCTGTCTCAGCCTTCCAAGTAGCTGGAACTACAGGCACGCACTACCATGCCTGGCTAATTTTTATGATTTATTGTAGAGATGAGGTCTTGCCAGGTTGCCCAGGCAGGATTCAAACCCACGGGCTCAGGCAATTCACTCACCTCAGCCTCCCAAAGTGCGGGATTACAGGCTGAGCCACTGATCCCGACCTCCTTGTTGATTTTTACCTTGATGATCTAAATATCATTTTTTAGTTTACCTAGAAGCTGCTTTATAAAAGTTGGTGCTCCTCTTTTGTGTGCATATATGTTTAGGATGAATATTTCTTGTTGATAGATTGAACCTTTTATCATTATGTAGTGTCCTTCCATGTCTTTTAAATTTTTGATAGCATAGCTTGAAGGTTATTTTGTCTGATATTAAGATCACAACTGCTGCTTTTTTGTGCATTCCATTTGCTTGAAAATTTGTTTTCCATCCTCTAACTTTGCGTCTGTGTATGTCTATTCTGTTAAGATGAATCTCCTGGAGACAGCTTATTGTTGCATCATTTTTTATCCAGTTTGCCATTCTATGACTTTTCAGTGGTGCATTTAGTCCATTCACATTCACGCTGATTATTGAAATGTGAGAGTTTATCCCTGTCATGA
>NW_007075601.1:0-323 GCF_000164805.1 Carlito syrichta
CTGAAAGCAAAATGAGATAAGAAAAAGGAACTGGATGATTTTCAGTAGCTGCAGACTCAAAACAAAATGGAGAATCCTGCCTGAACCCGGGGGATTGAGACCAGCCCAGGCAACTTGGCAAGACTGCATCTCTACAATAAAAAATAACAGAATTAGCTGGGTGTGGTAGGGTATGCCCATAGATACAGATACTTGGAAGGCTGAGTGGAAGAATTGACACTATCAACCAGCCTGGGCAAAAGAATGAGACTCAACTCAAAAAACAAAAAAAAAAGAGAGAGAGAGAGAATCTCTCAGCAGCCAGATGAAAAAAAGAGGACAGA
>NW_007075602.1:0-1160 GCF_000164805.1 Carlito syrichta
AAAACCACAGACAAATATCACTGATGAACACAGGCATGACAAAGTCTTAGCAAAAACCAACTTAAATTGAACACTACATTTTTGCCTATTGTTCGAAACAGCAATTGAATTGATTTTGACCTTTTCTATATTCATTAGTAAAGGGGTATAGGTTTCTTAATTACTTTCACTAATTTTGCAGTCATATAACCTTTAGTTTTTAATGGAGGAAGCCTACTAAGATCATAATAATATTGTTCTTTTTATGCTTACTATCTTGCTCAAGAAACTAAATTTCTGGCATTTAGGTGAAGATCAATATTAAGTTAATTATCAGGGTATTATATTTTAACCTCATTTTAGCATAGTTGTATGTATTTCCAAAGAAGTAGCTTGTTTTACTTCTTTTATCGCAGTACATGAGGTCATATCATGGTAAGCTTGAATTTGGCTTTGATAAAAATTTGGTTTTCTACATGCAACCATGTTAACGTACATTATTCATTTTTCGTCATTTTCTGATGACCCTCAAATATGTTTTTCAAACTTGTGGATGAACATTTGTATGGTTTTGAGACCGTAGCTAAGAAACTATGATGACATAACGGTTATAGTCCATGTCTTTTCATTACATAGGGGAATGATTTCTCTCAAATGTATTCCTAAGATTGCAGTTTCTATACTGTAGGCTGTTAGCACATGTACAGCTAACCCCAAAGTGTTTCACAATTTTAAAGCCTAACTCACACTTCTAACAGTATAAACATACGCAAGGCCTCTTTCTTCATGATTTTTCCAACATTATTCATTTTTCACTTTTCAAGGGTTTTTTTTCTTTATCTTGGGGTTTGATTGTTAGAGTCAGAGTCTAACTCTGTCGCACAGAGCAGACGGTCACAGACACTGCAGCCTCCAACTCCTGGGCTCGGGCGATTCTTCCAGCTCAGTCTTCCAAGTGTCTGGAACTTTGTGGAGCTCAGGAAGAAAAAAAACTGAAGGTGGATCACAGGGAGGAGAGTTTGAAGGCCCTTTTTTTTCCAAGTTGATGGGCGGGTGTCAGACAGGCCTTTGAGCGTCCTCTTGAACCACAGCGCCATCGTGAGGACATAGTTTCATGGACGAGTCGGAAAGATCTTTGCAATGCCCTAGCCCTTGAGGAAGCAAGGATTGAACGGAAGTGG
>NW_007075603.1:0-386 GCF_000164805.1 Carlito syrichta
ATTCCTCTCACTCCATTCTATTCTATTCCTTTCCATTTCATTCCACTCAATTCCATTCTGCTCCATTCCATTGCACTCAATTCGATTCATCTCCACTCCTTTTCTCTCCATTCCATTCCATTCCTCTCCATTCCATTCCATTCCATTCCAATCCATTCCTCTACATTCCATTCCATTGTATTTCATTCCACTCCATTCTTCTCCATTTAATCCCAGACCAATCCATTCCTCTCCATTCCATTCCTCTTCATTCCATTCCATTTCACCCTCCTTTTGCTCTCCATTTCACTCCATTCCTTTTGATTCCTCTCAATTTCATTTTATTTCAATTTATTCCTCTCCATTGCATTCCTCTATATTCCATTCCATCTCTTTCCATTCCTTTT
>NW_007075604.1:0-350 GCF_000164805.1 Carlito syrichta
GCCAGCTGGCTAGCTGGCAAAATCAACTAGTTAATTCAGATGGCCACCCAGTTGGCTAGCTAGTTAAGTGAACTACTTAAGTAGCTGCCGAGACAGCTGACTAACTGGTTAAGAGAGCTAGTTATGCCAGCTGGCCAGCCAGCTGGTTAGCTAGGTGGCTAGCTAGTTAAGTCATCTAGGTAAGTCAACTGGCTAGCTAGGTATCTAATTATTTAAGTCAGCTAGTTAGCTAGTTAAGTCAGATATGTCAGCTAGCTAGCTAGTTAAGTCAGCTGGCTAGCCAGCTGGCAAGTTAGTTAAGTCACCTAGTTAAGTCAGTTCACTGGCCAGCAGGTTAGCTAGGTAATTAA
>NW_007075605.1:0-343 GCF_000164805.1 Carlito syrichta
TACAGTCATTTCGTGGGTGATAATGCTCCCCTCCCCTTGAGGGGCTTTCTGACATACAGGGCTGTGGAGAACGTGTCCATGCCTGGCACCCAGAGGCCAGCCAGGGCTCAGGATGACATCCCGGTTACTCTGGTTGGATATGCTTGGGCATGGGCCAGCTGACACGCAGGTCACTACTGGGAGGCAAAGCTCTTTTTTTGTATTTCAGTATTGGAGTCTCACTCCTTTGCCCAGGCTAGAGTGGAGTGGCACCAAGGCTCACGGCCACTGCAACCTCGAACTCCTGGGTTCAGGAGATCGTTCTGCCTCAGCCTTCCAAGCAGCTGGACCCACAGGCATGCAC
>NW_007075606.1:0-856 GCF_000164805.1 Carlito syrichta
GAGCTGGCGCCGGCCCGGCGGCCCACATGCTTGCCACGGGGCCCATGGAACATTCTTGATGAGGCCGGGGCTGGGGCCAGGCGTGAGTCCCGAGGGCGCTGGGGGGACGTACGTCCATGCCGCAAGCTCAGTCCCTTCTGCGGTGTGACCCCTCCCAGCCGCACCCCAGACATGGCCCCGGCAACGCCGGGAGGGGCCGGCAAACAACTGACAGGACAGTGACCCCGACTCCTGGCCGTGCCGCCACCGTGGGGTGGGCAGTTTGGGAGACCTCCCAGCCGGGCCCAAGCCAGACCAGCCCCCACGGCGGCGTCTTCCCCCACCCTGCTGCATCCGCTGAGCCAGTGGGCTCAGGGCCGCAGCCGGTTCCCCAGGCCCGGGCTCGGGCCTCTGGGATCTTGGGGTCTGGAGAGCAGGGCTCAGGCCTCCCCCACACGCAAGTCCTGGGGCTGGCAGGATGTGGGCGCCCGGGACGCGTGGCCAGGACCCCGGGCGGTGGTCTCTGTCTGCTTCTGCCTCTCGGGGTGTGGGGGCTCGGGCTTCCTCGGAGAAGAGCCGGGCAGGGTCGCAGGCCCCCGTCTCCGGGGACAGCCCGCCTCGGACCGCCTTGTGGGGGCAGCAGAGGAACGCGGTCGCTCGGGGCTCCGCTCGCTCCAGCGTGGGGGGCCTCCTGCCCCCGCCGGCCGACTGCTCCACCCGGCGCCGGCCCCGCCCCCTCCCCTGGAATGCGGCCCCAGAACGCGCGGGCTCTGGAACACACACCCGGCCCGCACCCCCACCCTCCCCCCGGCGGGGGAGGGCAGGGCATTTGCTGGCGCCCCAGGGAGAGGCCCTTTCTGGGTGGGGACTGCGGGGG
>NW_007075606.1:2257-6385 GCF_000164805.1 Carlito syrichta
TGGACCGGTCAGTCCCCCCTCCCTGCCTCCCCTCTTTCCGGCCCCTCAGGGGCACCTCTCTGCAGCCCCCCTCCTGCTGCTGCCCAGGCTGTGGTCACTCGCAGGCTGGCCGGCCCCTGAAGGCCTGCCCTGCGCCCTGTGCCTGCTTCTTTTCCACAGCCCCGTCCCTCTTGGGCCCTCAACCTCATGTCACACTTCTCCTGGGGGATCGTTGGGCCTCTGGCTTGTGGTCTCCCCCAGGGCCGACCCACACAGACCTGCACGGTTTCAGCGCTGGGGGAAGGGTGTGGGGTCTGGGACAGACACGTCGGGGCCAGTGCCCGGCCCTGCCTGCCTCGGCCGTGTCCCCTCCCAGTTCCTTCCTCGTCTCTGCTGGGACCCACATAGACCCCCTACACCTAGCCAGGCTGTCCCCGGGCCCGTAGCCCCCGCTCCTTGCCCAGCCTGGCCTGCAGCCCCTGGTGGGAACGGGCCAGGGCCAGAGCGGGCAGCTGAGGGCATGCCACGGCACGCCCTGCCCCCCAAACCCTCCTTTCCCGGGAAGACCCTTGGGGCTCGCCTCCGGGCTGCTCACCCACCTCCCCTGGCAAATGCCGTCTCTGACCGCCAGGGCCAGCGGGCAAATGGGCCCCTGTGGCCCCTGGAGGGGCTGGTTACCCGGGAGTCACGCCCTCCTTCACCGGTGAGAGCTGTGGGCAGAGGAAAGGGGGGCGGGGCAGCGGCCGCTCAACGTGGCCGCACTGCGCCGTCCATTTCCTTTCTCCCCATCCAGGGCTTCCTGGAGGAGGTGGTGGGACCCGGGCCGGGGCACTGGACCAGGGTGGATGCTTAGCTGCCTCCTCGGATGAGGGCCGGCAGCCCGGCCATGAGTGTCCCAGCCGGCCCGTCCCCGGGTGCCCTGGAAATGGGAGATGGATGGCAGTGCCCGCGTCTGGGCAGAACACAGGGGCACCATGTCCTTCCTGTCCCCCGAGCCTGGCTCGGCGTGTGGGGCCGAGCGGGTCAGCATTTTCTACAGACGCCACACGCAGCGCCTGGCCAGCCGAGTGAGGCACGCCCCGCCGGAGAGGTGGCCAGGGCTGGTCCCAGCCCCCCTCGTGCCAGGGCCCCGCCATGTTTCCCCCCTGCAAGCTCCCACCTCGTGCTGGGCCGGCCCTCCCCCAGCCCCTGGGGACACCTTCGCCCTTCCCTGGGATCTCCGGCCTCTCCCCCAGCCCCTCCCCGGCAGCCCCCCCAGACACCCAGCGGGCAGCACAATGGCCAGAGCGCCATCTATTCCCGGAGCAGCTTCGGCGGGGGGGCGCCCTGCGGAGGCGGTCACCCGGACCCGCCTGGAGCCCCGTGGGTGGCCACGGCCCCGAGGGCTGTATCCAGAGGACGGGCGGGCGGGACCTCTCCGGACGGGCATCTCTGTTCTAGCAAGACCCTGGCAACCTCGGTGCGGTCGTCGGGGTGGCGTTGGGCCGTTTGTTGCCCTGCAGCAGGGAAGAATTCCTGTGGGCCGGCTGCAGACCCGACGTCCAGTCCTCCTGGGGTCCGAGGAGCACCAAGGGACCCCTGGTCACTCCATCAGGGAGCAGCAATGCAGGGTCACCCAGCGCTGCAACATAGCGGACTCCAGGTGGACGGCCTGTCATTTCCCGCCGCAACCAGGGCAGACGCCGGCAGCTTCATGCTCCATGCGGGGAGCTCAGACCCCAGGGGGGCACCACCGGCCCCGCCACATGCGACCCCGACCCCATCCGGCTGCAAAGGCAAGACCTCCCCACTCCAGGCAGGCTCTGGCTGTTCCTCCAGCCTGTCCCACGGCAAGCCACCCCTCCATGGTTCCCAGCCACGGCCTGGCTCCTGCATTCCCACCCTGACACGTCTATCCTCCGGGCCACAATCTCCATGGCCCTGAGCTCCTCCTCCAAGCCAGGTCTCACCTCTGACCCTCTGCCAGAGCTTGAGATGGGACCAGGAAGGAGAGGGACATTTCCGGGAGGAAGAGGAGGCTGGGCCAGGCCGGCCAGGCAGGCGACGGGGTATCTGGGGGAACAGAGGGATTATGGTGGGGACAGAGTGGACATTCAGAGAAGGGTATCGGGAGAGGGCAGAGACACGGGGGCAGAAAGGGGCCTGGAGGGGTGGCCTCTGGGAGCTGCAGAGGGAGGGCTCCGGGAGGGTACGGAGCCTCCCCCGCGGACCCGCCGCGCCCAGGAAGGGCGTCCTGGTGGAGTTGGGGTAGCTCTCTGGGAGCAGCACAGAGAGCGGGAGTCCCCATCAGGCAGAGAACCCCGAGAGCCAGGGGCTGCGGGGAGAGGACCGGACAGAGAAGCACCCCAGAAGGGGGCCATGGTGTCACATCCTTGCGTCCCCCAGGGAGGCCGGCGGTGTGGGCAGGACTGACCCTTGGGCAGAACAGGCAGCTTGAGGAGAGAAACGAGGTGTTCCTGTGTCCTGGGGTCGGTGGAGTGAGCAGAGGGCAGGCCAGGCCAGAGCTCCGAGCGTGGTGGGCGGAGATGGGTGTCTACACAGCAGCCCTGAGCCAGGGCCAGGGACCCATGACCGGGAGGGAGGTGGGTGCCAGGTGCCGGGTCCTCATGGTGCAAAGGGGCCTCATCTTGTGGGGCCCGAGAAAGCCTGGCCCTACCGAGGGCGTTGAGTGACTCAGAAGAGTCATGGCGGTGTGATCTAGAACCCCAGGGCCATCCTTTTTCCTGCCATTTTCCCGGGAAGCTCTCTTTCCCTGGCCGCCCCCCAGTGCGCCCCTTGAGACAAGGAGGGCCAGAGCCCTCAAGCCCATCTCGGACCCTGACCGGCGGGGCCCACGGCCCCCATCTCCTCTCTGGGCTTCTGTTCTCTTCCATCACCACGTCTCTGAGTGAAAAACACAAAGCGTTCTTGTTGATCCCAAGACCCCAGGGGGAGGGCAGGAGAAAGGTGAGGACAGAGCCCAGGTTCCTGGTGGTGACTGCGTTGAGCCTTCCATCCCTGGATGAATTATCTCCTTTCATCAGAGCTCCCAGCCTATGGGGCCAGGGCCGAGGATTGGGGGGGGGTGCAGGGACCTTTCCTGGAGAGGTCTGCGTATCCCAAAGCTCGATTAGACTGCTATGGAGCCACGGCCACGGCTGCCTCGTCCTGGGAGCTGGGTGAGCTTCTCTGCTCTGGAGGGTGCCCCCCTGGGCTGGTCGCTCTGCTCTCCATATCCTGGGAAGCCGGGTGGGAGGAGGCAGGCTGGAATCAGAAGGGACTGGGGACGCTGCTGGGTGTGGGAGCTCCCCTCCCTGGGTCCATGGCACACTTGGAGCGCCGGGTCCCAGGGGGTGGCTGGGAGGGGTGGCCACCTCCAGGTGGGGCTCTGCGACCCCACGGCCCATGGAGCTGGACTTGGAATCGCCTCCTGAGAGCGGTCATCATGGGGGAGATGTCACCTTCACTGGCGTCCTCAGGGTCTTCGGTGGACCCTGGCCTGGCCATCTATGCCGGGGCTGAACCAAGGCGTTCTCAGGGGCTCGCTGTCTTGGACCCCACAGCTCCAACCTGGACATCTTGGAACTGACCTGTCCTGAGCTGGGTGGCCAAGATGCGGTCAATGGTGGCCGTGTGGGGGGCTCCGGCCCATGGTGGCCTCCGAGTTGTGCAGGGGTGTGGGGGAGAGGGTGGCTTTTCACGGCTCGGCCGAGGGGGCGACAGAGATGTCCTCCATCCCGGCCTGTGCGCCTCCTTCTCCCAGGGACATGGCCGCATGCCGGTCTCCATTACGGGCCCATCCTGGACCGTCTCGCCACGACTCGGGGACCCACAGTGCCTGCGCCCCCACCTGCCGGCTGGGAAAAGGCCCCCGGTACAGGGCACAAACCAGGGCGGCCGGGGATTGGTCACTGCCTGAATGTCCCCGGACGGATGCCCGTGTGCCCTTGGGCAGCTTTCCCCTCGGACAAGCTGTCCAGGCCGGGAAGTCCTAAGCCAAAGGGATTAAGAAGAAAGGACAGACTCGACCGTTCCCTTGGCTGTGCTAATTTGTATCCCATTTAGTGTATATTTGCTCAGTGGGTCAAAACACGGAGGTGGTGACGCCCGAGGGTCCGGCCGTGTCCCGACACTGGGTCAGCTGCCCGTGATGCCCGGCCCCGCCCGGCC
>NW_007075606.1:6405-9840 GCF_000164805.1 Carlito syrichta
CGCCCGGCCCCGCCCGTACCCGGCCTGCCTCTCCCCGGACGGTCAGCTTGCACATTCCTGTGGACGGGCGGGAGGGCACAGAGATCCTGGCTGCAGGAATGGCTCGGGACCCCCAGCACAGGCGCTGAGCTGGTCTCCAGGGACCCCCAGGGCCCTGCCTACAGATGCCCGGGCCCTGAGAGTAACCCCACACTAACCTCTGCTCGGGGCGAGGTGGACACTGCATGCCCATGCTCTGGGCAGGTGCACGGTGGGAAACTGGCCTGCGACTGGCCTGCGCTCCTTCCCGGGGCCAGGCCGAGCCTCCCGCTTGTACCCTGGGAAGTTGTGAGGGTGTGCCCTGAGGGGTTCCGGGGAACCAGGGCGGCAGCTACATGCTCTAGGATCTGGGCACTTTGGTACACTGGCCATGGCGTCCACTCAGCACCATCCTGGCTTTGTCACCCCCTGGCTGGGGGCTTCCCGGGGACCTGTGCCTAGGGGCTGGAGAGCCAGGAGCGCCCGCAGGGTCCTCCCCAAGGTGAGCTGGGAACAGAAGCCAGCCTCGGCGGTGAACACCCTGGCTACCTTCCGGAAGGACAGAGGGACCCCAGGTGAACAGGAGGGACCATAGTCTGAGCGCCCGCCTCTTCTGAGCCCAACTCCCATCGGCCTGACAGACCCCAGGTCCCTCTGGCCTCTTCTGCTGGGGCCAAGCCCTCTGCAGATGCCCCCAGGCACTGGGGGGGCCAGCCCTGTTCTCCATGGCGGCCAAAGGCCCTGGGCTGGGAGTGGGTGGAGCTCCCGGGGCTGGGGACTGGCAGTCCTTCCTCCCCCTCCCCAAACTCTCAGACTGGACCACTTAAGAGTAATGAGGTCCAGGTGGGCCCACGTGAGTCTGGATCCTGCTGGCTGCAGAGGAACCTCCCCGGCCCAGCCTGCCCCCCGCCCGAGCAGCTAATGACAACCAGAGGTGGGAGGGTGAAGCCCCTCTATTGTCAGGCTGTGTGGGACCCTCCGGCTGCAGGTGGGCCACGGGGCAGAGGCCTACTTGGGCCAAGGGCTCCACTCTGCTGCCTGGGCCCAGGCAACCAGTCACTCCGCCATGCCCCTCATGGTGTCTGTGGGGAGAGCGACCTGGGTTTCTGTGCCTCAGTTTCCCGCTGGGTCCGTGGAGCTGCCCCTGCCCCATCTGCCCATGGGAAGTGGCCAGCTGTGTCTGGGCAGGCGCACGAGCCTCCGTCTGGGGAGAGGACAGAGTCCCGCAGACGGACAGTGGGGACGGCGTCACAGCCACACCACCACGCTTGATGTCACTGAACTGCTGACATGGCGAGTTTCATGTGACGTGTGTTTTGCCAATAAATCAAAAGCATCTAAGTGCTGTATAAGGGGACCAGCTCATGGAGCGTCCGTGGCTGCCTGGATGGAGAGACGCCTGCACACTGCCTCCCGCCCACAGGCTGACTCTCGGGAGGGGACTTGAGGCCTCCAGCCTCCCTGGTCTCCTTTCTCGCTCAACCCCTTGCTGTCCTGCCCGCGTCTCTGCCGCCCACAGTAAGATGTGGGGGCCCACGGGGCGTGAAAGCCATGTGGCCCAGCACGTGGGACAGCATGGGCGGCGTCACATCACACCGCTGGGAGATGCCAGCACGCCCTTCAGGGACACACCCGGGGGACAGGCGGGGCCTGGAGAGGCCCGGCAGATGAAGGAGGTACTCTCCTCCAGAGACCGACAGCCAAGCAGGCGGGGAGACCGGCGCAGCGCCCGAGGGCCGCAGGGAGGGCCATGGAACAATGACACCATGCCCCGTGTCCTGTGGCCGGGCCTCGTGTCCACCACTCAGGCGGGACCCCGGCCACGTTGCTTCGGGGTCCCATCCCAGCAGGACTCGGATGTTCATTGAGCAAAGGAGAATGCAAAATGGACCCCAAGCCAGGGCCCCAAGGAGAAAGCGGCCAGAGCTGGTGGGCCCATCGACCGGCAGGGGGCCGGGCAGGAGTAGCAGGCTGGCCACCCCATGGGGGGTGCAGGCGGCAGGCGGCCAGAACAAAGGCAGGGCCGGACAGTGGAGTGATAGCTGTGATGGCCACACCGCCGACCCACACAGGGCGGGCGCTCTGGCCCTGGAGGCCGCCCCGGGCCCTCGCGTTTCCACATCCAGTGATAACAGGCTGCTTACACAATCACAGCCTGACCGAGACCGGGGCAGTTCGAGGGGAGGCCTGGGGTCCCCCTGGCGGGTGGAGCGTGCCCCACTGTCTGCCGCAAGCCCACCCTCTTGGCTACACCAGGGGAGGTGTCATCCCCACTGGACACAGTGTGGGTGTGGGGAGGGGGCTCAGCAGCCGTCCTGTGCCCACCTGGCTGGGGCTGCCCACAGGCTCTGACCCTCAGCCTGCTCCTGCTGCAGAGCCACGGCCTGTCCGCCAGCCACACGACAGCCCTTCGGGAGGGAGCCAGGCCTCGTGGAGGCCCGCCCTCTCCGTGGACATCTCTGGGGCCCCACATGTGTGTCTGAGCTGCCAGGGGTGCTGTGGCCTGGGCCTGGCCCCGTTCTGGTGCCCCCAAGAGCGGGCGTCTGGGCCAGCGAGTTGGTACCCACGCCCTGAGCCAGGTAGCTCCAGCGGAAGCAGAGAGACATTCTTGGCAGCGCCAGTGGCCCGCAGGACGCCAGTGGCCGTGGCTGGGAGTCCCATCTGGTCCTCTCCAGGGCCAGAAACCCGGGGGTTGGGGGGAGCGGAACGGGCCTGCGATGGGGCCTCTGGGTGGCCTTCCCGCAAAGCTTTCCCATGACGCCCCCGTAATCGGGCCTGCTGCTTGGCTCTCCTGCCCCTTGCAGCTGCCTGGGCACAGCTGCAGCCCCCTCCCGCCCGGCGCTGGACCCGGCCCGTGGGGAGGCCGCCGGGGCCTTTTCCCATGGCTGGAAGGGGTGGGGGGGCGCGAGGAATTTGAGGAGGAAACGGCAGAGGCCTGAGAATTTGGAAAATGTGTCCAACTGCTCGGGCTCTTGGGAAGCAGCTAGCAGGATTAGGAGAGGTAGAGGATGATCTCAGGGTCCTGGGTGGGCCGTGACTGATGGGGCAGCCGGAGCTCCGGCATGAGAAGGAAGCCTTGTCCAGGCGGCCGGCAGCTGTCCCCGTCCCTCAGCCCGTCCCCGCCGTTCTCGGCATCTCGCCAGAGACCTCCGACCCCCGGCTGCGAGCGGAAACCGCTTCTGGCCTGGAGCCCCCACACCTTGCACCGTGGCCTGCAGCCAGGGCCCCTCTGCCAGGCCTCTGAGCTCTGTCAGAAAAACGGGGTTCAGGGGACATGCAGAGCTCATAGGGCAGGAGGGGTCCTCAGAAGCTGTCAGCCACCTCCCGGCCTCACCCCAACCCCTCTGGCCACCCCTACCAAGGGAGGCTGAGCACTAGGGCGGGTGTGCATGGGGTGGGGACTTCCCTCTGGGGACA
>NW_007075606.1:10016-16477 GCF_000164805.1 Carlito syrichta
CTGGCCTCACCACTCATACCCTCCTCCACCCTGTCCTGGGGTCTCCGGGCCTTCCCAAGAGACGCGGCCGCCCCCTCCCCATGCCCCCAACGGGGAGCACGGAGTCCTGGAGCCCTCCCAGCAGCTGGGTCCCCACCCCACCCGGTGCCCAGGGCAGGACACAGGCCCGGGACTGTTGGCGACACCGTGGAAGCAGAAAATCGTCCTGCCCGCGCAGGGAGGGGAGGCCTGTGCCCCTGGCAGCCGGACCCTGCACGTGTGGCTGCTCCCAGGAGGGGTCTCGCTGGGCAGAAGCCCCCCCGGGGGGATGGCTTGGGCTGGGCTTCGGGGGCCACGGGGCAGATCGTGAGCTGGACTTCAGCCGGGCAAGCGGGGACTGGAGACCGGTGGAGGGGCCGTGGGTGGCCCCCATGTCGGTGGCGCCCGACCCTTGGCTCCTGGCGTTTGCTCAGCCAACTTTGCAGACGAGACACTGTGTGCAGAGAGGGGCGAGGGCGATAAGATCCGGGGTCATTGACTTCTGAGGGCCCCTCCGGTGGCCCCTCCTTGGCCTCCTCTCTCTGCCCACCCCACCCCTGACCATGCTTCCTCCATGCCACTGTCTCTCCCTTCTAGAACCTTCTTTCTCTTTTCTTTTTTTGGGGGGTCATGGTCTCACTCTGCCGCCCAGTCTGGAGAGCAGTGGCACAATCAAATCTCAGCTCATGGCAGCCTCGGCCTCCTGGGCTCAGGCCACACTTCCGCCTCAGCCTTTCGAGTAGCTAAGTTTTTATATTTTTTGTAGAGATGAGATCTCACTGTGTTGTTCAGGCTGGTCTCCAGCTCCTGTGTCCCGGCCTCCCAAAGTGTTGGGATCACAGGCGGGAGCCCCCATGCCCGCCCTGTTCTGGAACCTTCTGAGCAGTGCCAGAGAAACACGGCTGTGTCCTAGCGTGTCCACCGGTTGGGGTTCTCGGCATCCACCGGGCGAGGAGGGACGGAGCAGATGTGTCCGTCTGGCCTGTGGTGTGGCCCTGGGCTCCCCCGTGGCCCTCACCCCTCCATCTCCTCCCCGGAGTCCAACGTGCCCTCTCCCGAGGCCCGTGGCCCAGGCCATGCTGGCCTTCAGGTAGCCGCAGGCTTCTGGGCCCAGGGAAGGGCCACTTAGAGGCCGGCAAAGACCCCAAGGCCTCGGGCCTGGCTAGGGCTTGATGCCGGGCTGCCTCCATGGGGGCCACGCAGGGTGCCCTGGAGGGCCCCCTTCCGCCACCTTGGCTGTCGCAGGACCTGCAGGGGCGAGGGGCAGCGGGAAAGCGGCTGGCGGCCCACCGGCCCTGATCTGCGCCCGGCCTGGCCCGCCCCCTGCAGAGCAGGCAGGCTGTGGGAAATGCAAGCCACATGTCCTGACCCACTACTCTTAATCCTGGGCAGGGAGCGTCCAGGGCCTTTGATGTCCGGACCTGCGGCCTTTAGGGCTTTGCAGGCTGTGAGGCAGGAAGCGGCTTGGGAACGGCCCCTCCCCCGCCTGCAGCCAGGCGCCAGGGCCCCCGGGGGAGGGGAGGGCCCGCGGGCCCTGACACGGGACCCTCAGGAGTCCCTCTGCGCTCCCGCGGTTGGTGCTGGAGCCAACGCCTGATCGTGGGCAAACAAGGGGCCTCTTCCCAGAAGCCCTGAGGCCGCCCCAGGGCAGGGGCCAAGGCGGGCTGCTGGGGCATGAGGGGAGATGTGGACACCGGGCTCTGGGGAAGGGTCAGGGCCGGGGTCAGGTGTGGCCCGAGGCCTCCCTGGTGCCTGCCGCCCGGGCAGTCTCCTGGCCAGCCCCTGAGTGGCCGTGGGGGTCTGGCAGCGGACCCCCGGCAGCCAGACAGGGACGAGGGCCACCAGACGCGTGGCAGAGGACAGGCCTCCGGAAGTCTCCCAGGGCAGGGGCCACAGGACCAGCTTCTGCTGCCACCGTCAGTCCAGCCTCTGCCTGCTGGGCTGTGGCGAGAGGGCTTTGGACCCTCGAAGCAGGCAGGGTGGGGTGGACTCGGCAGCTGCCTCGGAGGGCAGCCCCTGCTGAGCTCTGGGTGGCTCGAGTCCCGGAGGGCTTCCTGGAGGCAGGGTGGATGGCTCATTGGAGGCTGGGGCAGCCTGAGCCAGGCAGGGAGCCCAGCAGGAGCAGAGGCGCGAAGGTTCAGGCACTGCGTGTGCGCACAGCGGCAGGCGTCTGCCGGAACACCCCTCAAGGGCTAGGACCGGCAGCCAAGACAATCTGTGCCTGCGGGGGTGCGGCCCCGGCAGGCTGCGGCTGCAAGGGGTGTCGGCACCCCGCTGGGTATGCAGCAAGGTCGGGAACAGAGCCCACAGCCCAGCTCCCGCGCCCTGGATGCGGGCGCTGGGGCGCCCCGAGGACTCACCCCCAGGCCTTGCCCTGCCCGGGCCTAGGGGATCTGAAGAGGGGGCACAGCTGTTTGCCTCCCCACATTCCAGACGCAGGGTCAAGCTCTGGGGAGGCTGTTTTTCTTTACAAATGTCATTTGAAAACAAACACTGTTGCAGGCCCTGCCCTGGGGGCCCAGAGCCCCAGGAGGGCGGCCGGCGGGAGGGGCGGGTGGTGGGAGCCCGGCCTGCAGCGCCGTCCAGGTGGCTGGGGGCTCTTCCGGGCCAGAGTGGCCTCTGACCTGCCTGAGCGGATCACACCACGCCCACCAGGCCAGCGTCCTCCCTGGCCGGATGGCCCCGGCCCCCACCCCACTTGCCACCCAGGACTGGGGAAAGGCCCACCCGGCCTGGCCAGCGGTCTCCACGTGGCCTTCCTTCCGCAGGCCACATGTGTCCACGGCCCCCGTGCCCAGAGCAGGCTCTGGTCGGTGGCTCTCATGGCAGAGGGCAGGGCTGCCGGGGGAGGATGACTCGTGGCTTCCCTGCCTGCTGGGGCTGGGAGCCCCGGGCCCCTCCCCCAACCATGTGCATGCAGCCTGCTTCCAGAGAGTCTCTGTGTGGAGGCCCCCCGCCCAAGGCCTGCACCCGGAGCCCAAGGGCCCCCCGCGCCTGGCGGGGGAGGAGTGCAGCCTTAATACTGTGAGGCCTCCGGTCCCCGCAAGCCCCCACGGCCCTGGCCAAGGCGGAGTGTCTCCTTCTTCTCCTGAACTCCCCTCAGGGCCCACACAAGCCCCGACCCACCCCAGTGATGTGAGCTCGGGGTCTGGCGGGGGTAGGGCCGCCCCTCCCCACAAGGTTTCTTTGTATGGCGTGTATGGCGGCTCCTTGGCCCCAGCCCCCAGGCGCAGCAGGGCTCCCGCCATTAGCCTGCAGGCCAGGATCAGGGCGGTGTCAAGACCCTGGCCAGCCTGCAAGCTCGGAGGGAAGACTTGGCCCCCAGGAGGGTCTGAGCCCCAGGGGCCCGAGGGGAGGGAGCCCACCGGCTCTGCTTGCCAGCTTTTTCCCCAGCCGCGGAGGCCACGCAGGACGGGGGGAAGCTGGCCTGGGCCCGGGGCCGGGCCGGGTCCCTCAGGGCGGCATCTGGGGATGGGGCCTCCACGCGCCGTGGCCTTTTGTGCCCTGCACAGAGGGGAGGTGCCCCCTCCTCCCTGCCTCTGCCCTGACCCCAAGCCCAGCGGGGCAGGGAGCAGAGGGGTGTCTCCATGTGACTCACTGTCCCACGAACTCCCACAGGACCCCTGGTCCCAGAGAGCTCTAGGAGGGACAGCCAGCCGCACCCACTTCCACCGGAGAGACGGGCAGGGATGTCCGGGAACTGCCACGTGAGCCCCCCAGGGCTGTCCTGGGGTGGTGGCTTGCGTGGAAGTTGGGCTGTGCTTCCCAAGACCCGTCGGCACGGTCCTGGTTGTTATGGGTTCGAGCTTGCTGTGGCCTGGCATGCTGTTGCAGAGGGACTGTGGCCGAGGGGGAGCCCCTCACAGCCCCAGCCCCCGGGGCAGAGCCAAGGGGTTGGGATGGGGCTGGGCGTCTGGGTGCAAGGCCCCCTTCCCCGCGCAGGAGCCCGCAGACAGTTGGGCGGCGTGTGTCAGCCAGGACAGCAGGCCCTGCACGTGCCCTCAGGAGGGTGCACGGCTCAGCGGGCCTCATCCCAGGGGCGCCCAGTAAGGCCCAGGGCACAGATTCCGGGCAGGACATAGCCCCTGGGCTGGAGACGGGGCGCTTGCCCTCAGAGAGGCTGGTGCTAGGTGAGTGCACCAGAACCGGGAGGGGGGACCCTCAGGAGGGCCCTGGGGCCCCCTGCTTGTCCCAGGCAGACACAGCGCCCTCTCTTGCGATGCCTGCCTGGGGGCCCCGCCTCTCTGTCCTTGTGAGTGCTACAGCGTCCAGGGACTTTGAGCCTCTTGTCTTGCCCTCTGCGTCTGGGCTGAGGCGCGGGTGGGGAGGGGGTGAACAAGTCTGTCCTCCACCATCGGCTTCAGCCGAGGAAGTCTTTCGCCTTCTAGAATGTTCCTCCTCCATTCCTCTGTCTACCCCATGGCCCGTTCCTCAAACCCTAACACTGGCTTCTTGCTAGCAGGCGTGCCCCCGTGGAGGGCAAGGGATTCTGGTCACCTCTCTCTGGGCACAAGCCCAAACGTGATGGCATGGGGGGGTCCAGACCATGTCATGGCACCCAGCTGACCTGTCTCTCACCAGCTACAGGAGCTCAGGGGCAGCCTTTGGTCACTCGTGCCTCAGTTTCCTCATCTGCAGGGCGGGGCCATCTGAGGCACCGGAGCGGTGGTCATCAAGCTGAGGCCCGTCTGTTCAGAGCCCCGTCTCCATGGTAGCTTTCGGTCTCAGTCCCTGGACTTCAGGGTGGGACGCCCCGAGTCAGAGCACACCCTCCCTACCCCCTGAGATCTGCTTCTGCCTCTCCCCATGTGTCCACGGGACTTCCCCGGGGGCCGTCGGCCAGCCCCTCCTGCCCAGCACCCAGAGGAGCTGCCCGGGGCCATCGGACTCGGGTGGGCAGGACCTGGGTCCACGCTTCCCCGGGCGCCCCCAGTCTGGATGGGAACAGGCTTTCGGCCGAGGCCCTGAGTGACGGTGGCCCTCCCATAGGAGGCAGGCCCTAAGGTCGGGTCGCCGGCACGGGTGTCCACTCATCCTCGGACAGTTGCTGAGATCAAGTATTAAAGAAATTAGGAAACAAGCAAGCGTGTGTGTGGTGGCACAGCACGAAGAGAAGACCAGCCGGGGAGACTGCTTGCATCCGGCCGGCCGCTGGGGCGGAGGGTCAGCTGGGAAGCTGCTGGCCTCTCCAGCAAAGGACGTCTTTCCAGAACCTTCCACTTTGTCCTCACCCCCTTCCCTACTATGCTTCCCAGGCTGGCTGCTATGTGGGGTGGGGGTGGAGAGGACGGCTGCCCTCAGGTCCCCTTCAGGGGTCCTCCCTCCCACTGCACATGACCCCAGAAGTCGCGGGACCCTGGTGGCTGCAGACCCTGTGCCATTTTATTTATGTTTTTGAGTTGGAGTCTCACTCTGACGCCCAGGCTAGAGTGCAGTGGCATGCTCACGGCCACCCCAGCGTCGACCTGCTGGGCTCCGGCAGTCCCTCCGCCTCGGTCTTCCAAGTAGCCGGAGCTACGCTACCACGTCCAGCTAATTTTTGATTTGTTGTAGAGACGAAGTCTCATCAAGATGTCCGGGCTGGTCTTGAACCCACGGGCTCAGGCCACGCACTCACCTCGGCCTCCCAAAGTGCTGGGGTGATAGGCTTGAGCCTCCGTGTCTGGCCCCCTGTGCCATTTTGAAAAGTGACAGACCGTGGACCGTGGGTGGAAGAGAGACGAGCTGCCTCCCTTGAGGGGGACATCGAGGCTGAGCCTGGGACTCGTGACTCAGTAGGCCTGGTCCTGGCTGGCAGGGTCAGTGGGGCCCCCTTTCTTTCCAGAGACCCCCACTGGGCAGTCATGGGGTGGGGCCACTTTGTCTCTAGGGAAAGTCAGGACAGACGGGCACGCACGTCTCCTCTCAAGACCCCCGGGAGGGCAGGGCAGCCAGTGACCCTGGAGCACATCTGGAGTGTGTTCTGGTGTTGGCCCCTGATGGGCAGTGGCAGGGGCGAGTGGCATCCTGGCCGTGAGCACGGGTAGCCTGTTCTCACCCTCCTGGTCTGGCCTCTTTCTGGGGCTGAGCTCCCTTGAGGCCGCCGTGCTGCCTCCAGCCAAGGTGGACGGGGGGAGGTGGTGTCCACCCAGCTCGGGGGCTGCCCCTAACAGGAGGTTGGGTGGCTCTTCCTGACCACCCTTCGACGCCCCGTGGCAGGGGTAGGGAGGCCGGGGGCGCTTTCTGCTGTTCAAAGAGGCTCCAGGGATGGCCGGAGACGGGGAGGAGCGGTGTCTGCACGCTGCTTCCTTGGGGTCCCACCCGCGCATGCTCCTTGCCGGCCGCCCTGCCTGCCCCCCAGCCTCTCCTGGCCCTGAAAGCGCTCACCCGTGACATGCGTGTCCTGCGGGCCATCCGCCCTACTGCCCGGTGCCACCAGCCTCATACCGCCTGCCAGCCTCATC
>NW_007075606.1:17253-18984 GCF_000164805.1 Carlito syrichta
GGCCGGTCACGCCAGAGAGCTGAGGGGGGCAGGACAGGCAGGCAGGGGCTGTGGGACGGGCCGCGAAGGGGAGCGGACGGCCAGCAGGGGCCCAACAGCACCGGGGCTCGCCCCCTCCCTCCTCGCCTTCCTGGAGTCCCCAGCCCCCTTTCCACTCCCCCTGGGCCCGGAGCGCCCTCATGCCCTCCCTCCCACCCTCCCCTCCCCCACTCCCCTCTCCCTCACCCCGCTCAAACTTGCTGTGACCCTTCCAGGGCCCCTGGACATCACTCACTGGGTGACAGAGGTTGACGGACGTGCAGCTAAGGATGGGAGGCAGGGCAGAGGGCGGCCGAGCCCCTCCTGCTGCTCCCCCACCCGGCCCCGCAGGCTGTGGCCTCTCTGGCCTCTCTGGGGCCTGCACACCAGGACCCCGCTGCTTCTCAGGGTGGCCCGAGGGGATTCCACCCCCCAGAACGCGGCCCCAGGCCCCAGGGGTGGGAGGCAGCCAGGGCTGACTCTTCCCATCTGGGCCCCAGAGACCTCTCCGGAAAGGGGCAGTAACCCCAAGGTGGCAAATGCGGCAAAGCAGACCCCCCGACAGACGGGTGTGCCGGATCAGGAATCCGGGGCCGGGAGGAGGTGAAGTCTCCCACGCTGGCCCTGGGCTGGCTCCGTGGGAAAGTCCCGCCTGTTCCCAGCACCAGGCCTCCGGCTTTCAGACCCCTGGGGTCTCCGTGGCCTGGCAGGGAGGCGGCCCCCAGGTCATCACCATGCACAGGGCTGCCCGGGCCGCTTCCTGCCCTGGCTGCGAAGGGGGGCCGGGGAGCCCCCAGGGCGGCACGCGGGGCCTAGGGAGCCGCTGGCCACCCCAAACTTCCCTCCAAGGCCCCAGCAGGAGGCGCCCACCCTGAGGACTACCACAGGACCTGGCGGCCAGGGCCGGTCACCATGGTGGCCCTCCCGTCTCCTCCCTCTGACCAGCGGCCCACAGGGCCACCCAGGTGGTGTCAGCCAGAGCTCAGGGCAGGAAGGGAGGCCCTGCCGGCTCCCCAGTGGTCTGTGAGGGGCTGGCCCGTGTGCAGAGGGACCCCTGAGTCCCTCCAGCGCATGCAGTGGGCCGAGCTCCCTCCCATCTGTGCCACGCGGCGGCAGGCTCCAGGGCTCCAGGCCTCTTTCCAGAGGGAGGAGGAGGAGGTGGAGGCCAGGCCTGTGGCCCCCACACTCCCCGGTGGGGGACACTCGGAGGGGGCGGCCGCCGTGCCGGGAAATCGGGGGTGGGCAGGAGAGCTTCGGCGCCAGCACACCGTGGCGCTGCCGCCACCCTGCGCCCCAAACAGTGGGCCAGTGTGTGGGCCTGGGTGGGGTGAGGGCCGGCGGGGCTGGTCCCGCTCCACAGACCCTGGCTGCCGGGAAGCTGAAGACATCCCGGTGTGGACGGCGGGTGATGTCACCACCGGCCAATGCGGGCCGTGGGGGCAGCTCTGTGCCTGGGGCCGGGTCCCCGCTCCTGAGGGTCCAGTGGGTTCCCCGGCTTCTCAGCCGCCCCTCCAGCCGAGTCACCCCTTGCTCTGGGCGGCCTGGTTCCCAGGGCCCGGTCTTCACATCCTTCCTCGCGGTCGGACCCCCGGACCTCAGGACCCCCACCTGGCTCAGGGTGGATACTGTGGCCTCGTCTCCTCCCGACGCCTGGGGCTCTCCCTCCCAGGCCGTTGGTTTCTGCGGGGCGAGGGACCCACGGCCTGGCAGGCC
>NW_007075606.1:19076-19451 GCF_000164805.1 Carlito syrichta
GGCAGGCCTCCTCCCGGGGGTCTGCATGGTCCCCCTCCTCAGGCACCCGTCCCGCGCCCGCAGCTGGCTGCGCCGCCCTGGGGCTTGGCGTGTGCTGAGAACGGAGGCCCTGGGCAGGAGGAGGGAGGGGCCTCCGTGCCTGGCGCCATGTTTGTTTATGGGTCCAGCCCCGGCCCCGCCACTCCCCGCGGACCCAGCTGCGCGCCCGTGTCCAGCCAGGTGTTGGGTGATGGAGGGTCTCCCCGGGGACGGGCAGCACAGTGTACGCTTTCTTTGCAGGCACGGTGCTGACAAGGAACAGAATACCCACAGTGACTGCTTCCAGGAAACGGTGGCGGGCTGGGGTAGGGGGGGCTGCGGGCGGGGGCCCTTCCC
>NW_007075606.1:19763-20269 GCF_000164805.1 Carlito syrichta
GCGCGCGCACGCACGCACACACCGACCTCGCCCCCCTCCCCCCGGAAGCAGGACCAGGCTGGGCCTGCAGAGGGGAGGCCAGAAGAGGCCGGAAGGAGGCCGTTCCCTGAGCCCTGGCTGTGGTGTGAGCCGGCTGAGCCCCCCGTCCTCGCAGGCTGAGCAGGGCCTCTAGACTGGACCCACCGCCCTGCGGCTCTGGGCTTGCAGACCCCACCCCCACCTCCGAGAGAAGGAAGCCGTTTGTCTTCCTGGGAGCCGGCTGGGGGCGGGGAGCCTGCCCTCCGGGGGCCCAGCCCTGTGTCTGAGCCTCCCAGAGTGTGTGTGGGGGTCAGACCGGACTGGCACTGTGTCCCTGCTCCTGGGACTTCTCTTCCTTTGTCAGCTTGGAATTTTCAGTCCTCACCCGGTGGTACACCAGGGTCCCACCTCCACCCCGCCCCAGCTGGCCCTGACCCCCGCCGCACATGCACATGCGGTGTGCTCCTGGGTCATTAAACTCCGGCCGA
>NW_007075606.1:20425-22918 GCF_000164805.1 Carlito syrichta
GGGCACGGCCAGCCGGTCAACACTGAGGCCCACTAGGCGCAGACCCTCATTCCCTGGCGCAGCCACGCCGCCCTGGACACGCACACGCCCGGTGACAAGAAAGTAGTGAAGTCCCTGTGTCCGGGGCGCACACGGCTGGACACGCTAACCAGCGGCACCGCCCGGGTCACAAGCCTTGGCTGTTTTGCCTCTGCTCAACCTCAGCTGGACCCAGAAATGTGGGTGTGAAGACCCTGGCGGCTTCATGCGGGCGCCCGAAACCGCTTTCTCCAGATGTTCCAGCAGCCCCTCCCCACCCCCACCCCGCCCCCGTGCACGCTGGGGTTTGGGAGTGAAATTCAAGCCCTGTTTGCTTCTCAACACTTAACTCAGCGCAGGGGCATTTTGAAAGTGCCTTTGGGTGGCAGGGCCCGGCCTGGGGGGCAGCCCCCTCTAAAGCCCCTTTTCTGAGAGGCAGGAAATCAGGCCCGGCCAAAGGTAAACACATTCCAACCTGGCGGTGGCTCCACAGCACAGGGCTCTGTGAGGCGGGGGCTGGGCTGCCTCTGCGTTCCCAGCCCCCACCCCGGGCGAGGCTGGGGGCTCAGGCCTGGGCCCAGCACCTGTCTGCAGAGCCACCCCTGGCGGTGGCTTCTTGTTCCTCCCCGGGCTGCACGTTGACGTTCTGTCCTCCTAGGCTGCTCCCTGCTTCCCGAATTAGGGACCCAGCCCCGCACGCGGGGCCTGCATGGGTCCGGGGCCAGCCTCTGAGTGTGCATTTCACGTGGTGCACTCCTCCAGGAGGCCCAGGACAGTGAATGTGGACACCGCCATGGGCAGGGCTGGGAGACCATGGGGAATGCTCAGGGCCTGGCGTTTCCCCAGAGGGCACAGCCCTGCCCTCCGTTCTCCGAGCCAGATGCCTCCACTTCCCCAGACCCCTCTGATCCACAGACACCCTGAAGGCCCACGGGCATGGGTGGGAGCTGAGGCCCTCCGAGTGACCCGGAGACAGGGACTGCTGCTAGGGGCGGCCCACTCCACACAGACCCAGTGCCGCCCACCCTGTCCCGGGCCCCTTTCCCAGCACCGGGATTTGAAGTGGGCCATGTCTCCCATGTTCCCCAGACAAGGTCTCCTGGGCGTCTCTCTCCCCACCCCCACGGTCCCTGCACCATCCCCCTGCGCCCCCCACCCGGGCTGCCTGCGGGGTCCACACTGCCGTCCGGGCACCGCCTCGGGAAGCCTGGCTTTTATCGCTGGAGCCCGGCTGTGTAAACCTCCAGCAGAGCTGGCTGTTTATAATAAAGGCCGTTTATAGACCTAACTCTTGACACATAATGGATGGGTTACTTCATCCTGCCGGCAAGACCCACTTGGGAAAGTCAAACCAGCGGCGGGGTCAGGAAGACGGATGCGAGCCTGCCCCGAGCCCGGCCGGGCGGCCTTTGAAATCCTCCGTGAAGATGGCCCCGGGGGCCTGTCCCAGAGGGCTTCAAGGACACTCTCACCCCGCTGTGTGTCCGGTGGGGCGACTGTCCTGGCTTTCACACCCCAAGAGCCGCGTTCCTGCAAGGCCCTGGGAACCCAGGCACACCCTGGGGCCCACCGCTGGGCCCACCGCTGGGCAGGGAGGGGCCAGCAGGGGTCCAGACACAGGGACTCATGGGGGATTCACAGCTTAGGCCCAGGACACAAAGGACCCTGCCGGGCAGGCGGGGCCTGGTGGGGGAGGGGGCCAGGGGTCTTCCCTGACAGTCCGTGTCTGGACTTTGTCAGCTGCTCGAGATATCTTCCCGACCGCGCTGAGCATGGGGATCGGGTGAGGAGGTGGGGGCGGGGCAGGAAGAAGGAATGGAGGGCTGAGGTCCGCAGCCTGATTTCCCGTTCCCAGCGTGCTCACAGCCTCAGGCCCTGGAGATGGGCAGCCTGGGTGGGGCCTCAGGGGCTGAGGGTGCCCGGCTTTCGGGTCTGGGAGGCCACTGTCTTTAATGGAATGCAGGCCGAGAACCACGCGGGGGGTGGGGCTGCGTTGCACCCCAGGGGCAAACCCTGCATGCCTTGGTCGTTGGGGGGATGGAGCCCTCAGTGTCGGCGGCCAGCCTGGTCTGGGCCTCTGCTGTGGCCGGCCGTGCTGTGGCCCCCACGCCTGTCCCCATCTCCCCACGGTGGCTCCCAGCTCCCGCCCACAGTAGAACGAGTGGGGAGTGGGCTGGTGTTCTCCGCGTGGGCTCCAGCCCGGGTCAGGAGGGGAGGCCAGAGGGCATGTGGGCCTCCCGGAGACCCAGGGCGCCTGCATTTCAAACTCTCTCCTCACCAGGTGATTCCATAAGCTGCCCCGCTGAGACCTGGCCCCTGGCTGAGACCTGAGGCCAGTGGGGGATGGGGGGAGTTGGGGGGCCTCAGGATGCCGCCAGAGGTGGGGCCCAGCCCCCTCTCAGGGCCTGGGACTTTCTCCGCCAACCCGGCCCCACCTCTCCCTGCAGAGCCCCCGTCCCACGGCCCCTCCCACCT
>NW_007075607.1:0-341 GCF_000164805.1 Carlito syrichta
GGTACACGTGTACACACATGTACACATGTACACACACACACACACACACACACACACACACACACACACACACACACACCTGCCCACAGGATATACCCACTCAGATGTACATGCACAAACAGAGCCACTCTTCCTGGGGAGTTCAGCAAGTGTGTGACTGGAGCTGTATTGCTTCCTGAATAGGCTCTGCTGCATTTGCATAGCGATGCTAAGTTCATCCTCCCACAAACCAGCAGAAATGGGCTGGAGATTACAGCTCTCCTCTCACCACCGAGGCTGGCCTTGAACCTGTGGGCTCAGGCAATCCTCTCACCTCGGCCTCTCAAAGTGCTGGGATTATA
>NW_007075608.1:0-515 GCF_000164805.1 Carlito syrichta
ATAGCCAGGTGGCTAGCAAGCAGACTTAACTAGCTAGCTACCTATGTATTCCGCTGGCTTACTGACTTAACTACCTAACTACCTAGCTAACCAGCTTGCTAGCCAGCTAACTTATCTGGCTGTCATAACTAGTTGTCCTGCTTTCTAACCAGTTGAATTAACTAGCTTGCTTCGTAACTAGCCAGCTGAATATCCAACTGAATTAACTAGGTCTGTTATCTAGCTAGACAGCTGTCTAGCCAGGTGACTAATCTAGCAAGCCACCTACCTATCCAGCTGGCTAATCAGCTGACAACTAGGTGACAACTACCTAGCCAGCTTGCTAGACTGCTGACATAACTAGCTAGCTACCTAGCTAGCAAGCTGGCTAGTTAGCTGACTTAACTAGCTGACTTAATTATCTAGCTAGCTGGCATATCTAGCTGACTTAACTAGCTAGTTTCTTAGCTTGCCAGCTGACTTAACTAGCTGAAATAACTAGCGAGCCAGCTGGCTGCCCATCTGACATAAATAGC
>NW_007075609.1:0-754 GCF_000164805.1 Carlito syrichta
TCCACCCCATACATTTCACTCTATTCTACACCTTTCCCTTCCATTCCATTCCATTCCACTCCATTCCATTCCACTAACTTTGGTTCCACACCATTCCTCTCCATTAATTTTAGTCTCTTCCATTCCATTTATTTTCATTCCATTACGCTCCATTCCATTCCTCTCCATTCCATTCCTTTCATCCAGTAATTCCATTCTAATTTTTTCCATTCCATTCCTCTCCATTCCATACCGTACCATTCCTTTTCATTCAATTCCATTCCTCTCCTATCCATTATATTCCACTGCATTCCATTACATTCAATTCCATTCCTCTACATTCCACTCAATTCCATTCATCTAAATTCCATTCCATTCCATTTCACTCCAATCCATTACCATCCAATCCATTCCTTTTCATTCCTCTCCTTTCCATTCCATTCCTCTCCATTCCATTCCATTCCTCTCCATAACATTCCTTTCCTCTATATTCCACTCCCCCTTTCCATTCTGTTCCTTCCCATTGAAATCCATTCCATGCCATTGAATTTCTCTCCATTCCATTCCTCTCTATTCCATTCCTCTCCGTTCCATTCCATTCCATTCAATGCCATTCATCTCCATTCAACTCCATTCCTTTCCATTCCACTCCACTCCTTTCCATTCCAAACATTCCTCTCCATTCCATACCATTCCATTCCATTCTTCTCCCTTCCATGCCTTTGCATTCCTTTCCAATTCATTCCATTATATGCAAATTCGATTCCATTCCTTT
>NW_007075610.1:0-781 GCF_000164805.1 Carlito syrichta
TCGTGGCTGCGCAGCCTTGACCCGCTGGGCTCCGGCGAGCCTCCCGCCTCAGCCTCCCAAGTAGCCAGAAGCACAGGCCTGCGGCACCACGCCCTGCCCAAACAGCTAGTTGTTTGATGGTTCATTGTAGAGATGAGGTCCCACTAAGTTGCCCAGGCTGGTCTCGAACCCCTGGGCTCAGACAGTCCTCTTGCCTTGGCCTCCCAAAGTGCTGGGATTATAGGCTTGAACCACTGTGCATGGTTATTTATTATTTTTTTTTGTCAGAGTCTCACTCTGTTGCCCAGACTGGAGTGCAGTGGCACTCTCATGGCCACCGCAGCCTCGACCTGCTGGGCTCAGGCGATTCTTTCAAGTAGCAGGAACCACAGGCGCACGCCACCATGCCCAGCTAATTTTTAAATTTATTGTAGAGGTGAGGTCTCGCCAAGTTGTCCAGACTGGCCAGACTGGCCTCGAACCCCCGGGCTCAGACAGTCCTCTTGCCTCGGCCTCCCAAAGTGCTGGGATGACAGGCAGGAGCCACTCCCTCCCTCTGTACCCCGGTAACTGGGGGGGGCACCCTCCAGCTGGCTTGTGATGCAGACCATCAGCTCAGGGAGTCTGGTGCTCCTCTGGGCGTGCTTCTCACGGTGAGGCGTCTCTGCTTCCAGGCGAGCAGCGACAGGAAGGCTGTCTTCCCTGCGTTCCCCGCCCCCAGCTCAGACCCACCAGCCTGCACCGGGATGGTCCCCAAACCTGTGAGTTCAACCGTGGTGGAGGGGACCAGGCTTCTCTGAGA
>NW_007075611.1:0-408 GCF_000164805.1 Carlito syrichta
AAGATGGAAATTTTAAAATTCCTTAAAATGAATGACAACCATGATACACTTCATTAAAACATCTAGGACACAGCCAAAGCTGTACTCAGAGGAAAAGTTATAGCTCTTAAAGCCTACATTAAAAAGACTGAAAGATCACATATCGACAACTTAATGTCATACATCAAGGGACTAGAAAAACATGAACAAACCAAACCTAAAGCTAGGAGAAGAAAATAAATAACAAAGATCAGAGCATAACTAAAGAAATTTTAAATTTAAACACACACACACACACACACACACACAAAGGATCAATGAAACAAAAAGGTGGTTTTTTGAAAAGATAAACAAAATGGATAGACTACTAACTTGTGGAGAGCGCGGCCTGAGCCAAGATGGCGCCCGGGACCTCTGCCAAGTCCCATG
>NW_007075612.1:0-665 GCF_000164805.1 Carlito syrichta
ATATTATGCAGCCATAAAGGACAAATATATGGACTTTGCAGCAACTTGGATGGATTTGGAATCGATCATACTCAGTGATTTATCACAGAAACAAAGAATAGGGTTCCATATGTTCTCACTCATAAGAGAACCTTGAACAATTATAATGCTATAAGAAGGCAATTGAGCCGGGCTTGGTGGCTCCGCCTGTAATCCTGCGCCTTGGGAGGCTGAGGTGAATGGATGGCCTGAGCTTGCGGGTTCGAGATCTGCCTGGGCAACTTGGTGAGACCTCATCTTTACAATAAATCAAAAATTAGCTGAGCAGAAGGATCGCTGGAGCCCAGCAGGTCGAGGCTGTGGTGGCCGGGAGCGGCCACTGCACTCCAGTCTGGGCAACAAAGTGAGACTGCAACTCAAAAAAAAAAAAAGGAAGAAGGCAATTGGCAGTAGTGGGAAACTATCAGGGGAAGGGGTGGGATTGGCTGCTGAGGGAAACTGCTAAGGGAGGGAGGGGCCTACCTCATCAACAAGGGTACCTGCATGATCAATGTTTATATACCTAATTCTGAATTGTACCTTACATTTTTATAATAAAAATTTTTGAATGGATAATTATGCGTCATCAAAAAAAATTTTTTTTTTTTTGAGTTGGAGTCTCACTCTGTCGCCCAGACTGGAGTGCA
>NW_007075613.1:0-421 GCF_000164805.1 Carlito syrichta
TAGATCAATACCTAGCTAACCAACTGGCTAGTGAGCTGACTTAATAGCTGTTTTAACTAGCTGACCTGCTTTCTAGTCAATTGAATTAACTAGCTTGCTACATAGCTATCCAGCTTGCTATTCAGCTGAATTAACTAGGTGACTTATCTTGCTAACATGCTATCTAGAGAGCTGAATTAACTGGCAAGCTACCTAACTAGCCAGCTGGCTAGTCAGCTGACTTAAGTTGGTCATTTACCTATCTAGCCAACAGGCTAGACAGCTGACATAGTGAGCTAGCTACTTAGCTTGCACACTGGCATGCCAGTTGACATAACTAGCTGAATTAACAAGCTAGCCGGTTGGCTAGCCAGCTGACTTAAGTTCCTAGGTACTTACCTACTCAGCAGGCTACCCAGATGACTTAAATAGCTGACTTAAC
>NW_007075614.1:0-447 GCF_000164805.1 Carlito syrichta
GGCTGCGGTAGCCGGGAGCGGCCACTGAACTCCAGTCTGGGCGACAGAGTGAGACTCCAACTCAAAAAAAAACCAGTCAGAGTCGCACTCTGTCGCCCAGGCTAGAGTGCAGTAGCACGCTCACGGCCACCCCAGTATTGACCTGCTGGGCTCTGGCAATCCTTCCGCCTCAGCCTTCCAAGCAGCCAGAACTACAGGTGTGCACTACTGCACCCAGCAAATTTTTAAAAATTTTATTGTAGGCCAGTTCGGTAATCCCAGCGTTTTGGGAGGCCGAGGTGAGTGGATTGCCTGAACCCGTGGGTTCAAGACCTGCCTGGGCAACTTGGTGAGACCTTACCTCTACAATAAATCAAAAAATTAGCCAGGTGTGGTAGCATGCGCCTATAGTTCTAGCTACTTGAAAGGCTGAGGCAGAAGGATTGCTGGAGTCTGGGAGGTCAAGGC
>NW_007075615.1:0-1246 GCF_000164805.1 Carlito syrichta
CTACGGGGGGGGGGGGTGGCTGATGCCACCAGTCTACTGTTATCTAAGCAAAGGAATGTCCAGGAGGGGCTTATTGCTTAACATTCACACACTGCTAGCAGCAGTTGCGGAAGCAATTGGTTATTTTATGAGACAAACAAAAATTAAACTTAACAAAGTTCTAAGTACAAACACTGCAAACAAATACAGTGAACGTGGGGTAGGAATTCATATAGTAATAGTTCTCTTAGAGTTTTTTTTTTAATCTCTTGGGTCTCTCAGCTGGAGCCCAGCAGGTCGATGCTGGGGTGGTCATGAGCATGCCACTGGACTCCAGCCTGGGTGACAGGGTGAGACTCCAGCTCAACATAAAATAAAATAAAATAAAAAATAAATTAGCCAGGCATGTTGGCGCTCATAGTTCCAACTACAGGGGAGGCTGAGGCAGAAGGATTGCTTGAGGCCAGGAGTTCGAGATCAGCCTGGGCAACATAGAGAGACCCCCGTGTCTACAAAAAAAAAAAATCAGCCAGGCATGGTGGCACACTCCTGTAGTCCCAGCTACTCATAGGGTTGAGGAGAGAGGATTGTTTGAACCTAGGAGTTTGAGGCTGTAGTGAGCTTTGATTGTGCCACTGCACTTCCTTCTGAACAACAGCGAGACCTCGTCTATTTATTAAAAAAAAAAAAAATCCTCCAGGCAGAACATCATGGGTGTTGACCAGAAGTGGGACCAGAGTGAGGCAACGTGCAAAGACTGGATTTTCCCTTTGCTGTGGCTCCGATGCGTCTTAGCTCAGCCCTGTCATTGATCTTGTCTTTCTCTAAAATGTTGCTATTTTATTCACCATGGATTTTTGCATTAATTTTTTTTTTTTTTGAGTTGGAGTCTCACTCTGTTGCCCAGACTGGAGTGTAGTGGCCACTCCCGGCCACTGCAGCCTCGACCTGCTGGGCTCCGGCGATCCTTCCACCTCAGCCTTGCAAGTAGCTGGAACTACAGGCATGCACTAACACACCCAGCTAATTTGCATTAATCTTTAGTTTAACAAAATATCATATTAGAATATTTCTCTTTTTTTTTTTCCCTTGAGTTGGGGTCTCACTCTGTTGCCCAGGTTAGAGTACAGTAGCACAACCGATGACTCACGGCAGCCCCTACTTCCTGGGCTCAGGTGATCCTCCTGCCTCAGCCTCCTGAGTAGCTGGGACTACAGGAGTGTGCCACCATGCCTGGCTGATTTTTTTTTTTTTTTTTTTTTTTTTA
>NW_007075616.1:0-353 GCF_000164805.1 Carlito syrichta
GCGGGTCGAGGCTGCGGTGGCCGGGAGCGGGCGCCGCACTCCAGTCTGGGCGACAGAGTGACTCCAACTCAAAAAAAAAATAAAAAAAGAAAAGGGATGTCTTTATTCTAGAGCTGCAGTTCTCAAAGCATGGTCTAGGCCCTGCCAGTGCTTTCCAGGTCAAAACCAAGTTCATGTATTTCTTAGAGATGGCAAGGGTGGGACAGAACTGGTCAGAGTGACCCCGGCAGGCCAGGCTGACTGCTCATCCCATGGCAGGGCTGGTCTGGGGTAGAATCAGTGGATGGTGGAGGATGTAGGGATGGCCTCCAGTGGTGCTCAGTAAATGCACACCGGATATGATGTGGCCCACG
>NW_007075617.1:0-421 GCF_000164805.1 Carlito syrichta
GCATGGAATCATCATCAAATGGAATCGAATGGGATCATCATCAAATGGAATCTAATGGAATCATTGAACAGAATTGAATGGAATCGTCATCGAATGAATTGAATGCAATCATCGAATGGTCTCGAATGGAATCATCTTCAAATGGAATGGAATGGAATCATCGCATAGAATCGAATGGAATTATCATCGAATGGAATCGAATGGAATCAACATCAAACGGAAAAAAACGGAATTATCGAATGGAATCGAAGAGAATCATCGAATGGACCCGAATGGAATCATCTAATGGAATGGAATGGAATAATCCATGGACTCGAATGCAATCATCATCGAATGGAATCGAATGGAATCATCGAATGGACTCGAATGGAATAATCATTGAACGGAATCGAATGGAATCATCATCGGATGGAAATGAATG
>NW_007075618.1:0-481 GCF_000164805.1 Carlito syrichta
TTCTTCTCAGACCTAGAAAAAACAATACAGGAATTCATATGGAAACATAAACAACCAAGAATAGCCAAAACAACCCAAAGCAGGAAGTATCACACTCTCAGACTTTAAGCTTTATTATAAAGCTACAATAATTAAAACAGCCTGGTATTGGCACAAGAATAGGCCTATAGACCAATGGAATAGAATTGAGGTTCCAGAAACAAAACCTCAATTTCTCAACCAACTCATCTTCAACAAAGCCGCCAACACCCACTACTGGGAAGAGGAGACTCATCCAGTAAATGGTGCTGGGAAAACTGGCTGACGACATGCAGAAGATTGAAACAGGACCCCTACCTACCCCCCATACACAAAAATTAACTCTAAATGGATCACAGACCTAAATGTAAAACCTCAAACTAAGAATTTTAGAAAATGCAGGAGACATTCTTATGGAAGTTGGAACTGGCAACCAATTCCTGATCAAAACCCAAAGTGCCCA
>NW_007075619.1:0-888 GCF_000164805.1 Carlito syrichta
TGGAACAAAATTTTTTTATTAATTCTCAGAGAGTAAACTGAATGTAAATTGTTTATAATTCTCTGGGCTTAAAGGTATAGTAAAGAAACAATTTTGTAAATTAATAATTATAATATTAAAGTTAACAGGTATAGCCATACAGGCTGTAACACTCCATGGCTCCCATAGTAGTGTTAATAGTTCTTAAATCCTGTAAAAGTCTCCATATACCAGTTTTTTTTCTTAATTACAAAACTTAGGCTTTTCATTAACTTGGACAGGTTTCTGCATTACCTCTCTGTCTTTGCCAAGTCCCTTAAAAGGATCATAGCCTATCTACAGCATTTGTGCTGAAGCTTTATCATTAGGGCTACATAAATGTATGCTTATTTGAGCAAGAATATCTCTTCCCCATAATATAAAGGGGATAGATGGAATAACATATGGGCAAAAAGTTTTTGAAGTCTTATCTGTCCAATTTAAAATTTTTAGAGTTATTGGCTACTGAGGGCACTCGACCAATGCCTATGAGTACCAAAGGAGCCGTACGAGTTGGCCACGAGGCAGGCCAATCCTTTCCGGCAATACAAGAAACATCAGCTCCTGTGTACAATAAGCCTTTAATCTTAACTCCTTGTATATATATATATATCTTCTAGAGGTCTAGGGTTAGTAACCTTCAGAACCCAAAAAACAACATTACTAGAGTCAAATCCAGAGTCACCTCTAGGCAGATTAGTTAATTTTACCTGCTTTACGATAAGGCGGGAGCAGCAACTGGGCTTTTCTCTGACCTTTGTTAAACTGTAGTTTTGCTAGGGGGAGCAACAAGCACATGGATTTCTCTTGTGTAATCCGAATCCACCACTCCAGAAATAATGGAAATTCCTTGTAAAGACAAGGAACTTC
>NW_007075620.1:0-701 GCF_000164805.1 Carlito syrichta
GGCTTGCACGGAGCGGGGGGCCGGGAACTCGAGGGAGCCAGTGGTTTGGGGACATTCGTTGTTTGAAGTCAGCGGATGCAGGGGCTCGTGATGCTGGGGAGGTGAGGGTGACACAGGGACACTCAGCACGTGGAGCACAGACAGGAGGGCATCACAGTGGCACAGAGTGGGTGTTGGGAGCACACGATCCCCCCACACTCCAGTGGGCGGCGGGCCTGATCCTGGGTGTGTCATGCAGCTGGATCCCACAGGCCTCCGACAGCCCCCGGGACCCCTGAGCACGAAGGGGCCAGGGCGACCTCAGGGTTTGGCTCAGGCATGGGAAGGGTGGCATCCCTGTCACCCTAAGGCATTGGGGAGTCTTCGGGGGTGGGCGGCTTCCTGGCTAACATCAGCGAGGGCTCCTCCAGGCGGAAGAGGAAGGAGGTAGGACAGGAGTCTGGAGGCTGGGCAGCGCCCTGGACTGGGCCTCTGAATTCGGCAGAGAATCCCTGAAAGCTGGAAGCAAGCCGGGCTCGGTGGCTGAGCCTGTAATCCCGTGCTTTGGGAGGCTGAGGTGAGTGGATTGCCTGAGCCTGCGGGTTCAAGACCCGCCTGGGCAACGTGGCGAGACCTCATCTCTACAATAAATCAAAAACTAGCCAGAAGGCTGAGGTGGAAGGATCGCCGGAGCCCAGCAGGCGAGGCTGCGGTGGCCGGGA
>NW_007075620.1:2073-3123 GCF_000164805.1 Carlito syrichta
TGGAGTCTCACTCCGTCGCCCAGACTGGAGTGCAGTGGCCGCTCCCGGCCACTGCAGTCTTGACTGCTGGGCTCCGGCGATCCTTCCGCCACAGCCTTCCAAGAAGCTAGAACTACAGGTGTGTGCTACCACACCCGGCTAATTTTTGATTTATTGTGGAGATGAGGGCTCGCCAAGTTGTCCAGGTGGGTCTTGAACCTGAGGGCTCAGGAAGCTGTGTTTTATGGAGACATCGTTTGCAGACTCCAAAAGTACACATTTTAGGTGTCCAGTAAGCTGTGTTTTGACAAATGTGGAGTCATGTGACTGCCTCGTAATCAGGACATGGGCCGGGGTGGGTGATGTCAGCCTGTGGGTTGGATCTGCTGGGCTATGCATTGCCAGGTTGTCTGAGGAGCTTGTGCCACTGCGATGAGACCACTCGGTCCCGAGCATCCCAGAAGTCCCACCTGCCCCTTCACACTCAGCTCCATCCTCCCAACAAGCTCTGATCTGCTCGGATAAGATTGTTACCGCCTAGGCTTGTTGCTTCAAGCGCTTCAGGGTGGACCATTTCCCCTACAGCTGCCCCCCCCAGTCAGGACGGGGCTGCCCCCTGTTATCCCTGCTGTGGCTTGAGAATGTCCGAAGTGGAGAAAAAGCCTCCCTGGCAACACCCCCGCCACGCCCAGGACATGCCGTCAGCCCACAGTGAGCAGTCGGCCGACAGCCTCCTCCAGAAAGCTGCCCGTTCCCTGCTGTTCCTCAGGCACTGTGCTGGAGGTGGGACGCGCGCAGTCGTGCGGGCCCTCAGAGGATGCTTCTCCCGGGCGCGCGTGGCTCTCGTGCCCCTGTGGGGTTGAAAGGGATAAGTGAGCCGGGCTCGGTGGCTCAGCCTGTCGTCCCGCGCTTTGGGAGGCCAAGGTGAGTGGATTGAGCCCGCGGGTTCGAGACCCGCCTGGGCAGCGAGACCTCATCTCTACAATCAAGCAAAAACTCAGCCGGGCGTGCTAGCGCCTGCCTGTAATTCCGGCTACTCGGAAGGCTGAGGCGGAAGGATCGCTGGAGCCC